>NC_045450.1:53038394-53113483 GCF_002776525.5 Piliocolobus tephrosceles | reverse complement strand
AAAAAAAAAAAAAAAAAAAAAAAAAAAAAAACAGAATTCTGGGCCTTTCTTATTTAAAACACTAGTTCTGCAAGGCTGGGTAAATTCACAGCAATCTTTTCTCCTTACTACCCCGTAAGAGAAAAAGGAAAATAAAGAGGGATCAACTGGGATCTCTTAGGTTCTATCTGCAGAAACTCAAATGTGGCTGCAGGCAGAGCTTGTTTACGAAGTCAGTGTAAAGAAGTCTGGTACAGTAGGAAGAAAAGGTGTTTTGTTGTCGTACATGCTGCTCAGAGCAAGCCACAAAGAGCAGCAGTGGCAGACAGGAAAGGGTCCTGTGGGCCTCAGGTTTAACACCGTAGGACTCCCAGAGTCTAGTGAAGCCTATTTTCTCACTGACGCCTTTAACTGGTTTAAGATAAAAATCTGGGAAATAAAATAATTTTTTTTTTTTTTTTTTTTTTTCCTTCAGCAACAGAATAAAGGCCTCAACACCGCTGGGGTTTTTTCTGGGCTTACAACTAGCGATGTTGACTTCAACCAAAACAGCTGTCAAGACAAAAGACATGCCCCAACCTGTCACACAGACCACAAAACAGAACAAGGGCAGCCAAGACAGGAGGAATCTGAGGCACCAAAAACCATGAACAGATTCAAACTTCTCCCGTCCCCATCCTTTATGCTTACTTATCTTTCAGGACCAAATGACTGGTAAAATTACTTCCTCAAAAGGTAAGAAGCCTCCCTCCCCTCCAAAATGCAAAATATGCTATTCAAATATAAAGTATCTTTTTTTTTTTTGGAGACAGAGTTTTGCTCTTGTTGCCCAGGCTAGA
Source organism: Piliocolobus tephrosceles (assembly GCF_002776525.5). NCBI lineage: Eukaryota > Metazoa > Chordata > Mammalia > Primates > Cercopithecidae > Piliocolobus > Piliocolobus tephrosceles. The sequence continues at coordinate 53,112,665 of NC_045450.1, read as the reverse complement.
GTACAATGGCGTGATAACTGCTCACCGCAGCCTCCGCCTCCCGGGTTCAAGCAATTCTCCTGCCTCAGCCTCCCGAGTAGCTGGGATTACAGGCATGCACCACCATGCCTGGCTAATTTTGTATTTTAAGTAGAGATGGGGTTTCTCCGTGTTGGTCAGGCTGATCTTGAACTCCCAACCTCAGGTGATTCACCCACCTCAGCCTCCCAAAGTGCTGGGATTACAGGCATGAGCCACCACACCCGGCCTAAAGTACCATTATTACAGTACCCACCACCCCCCAACATCCTCCCAATCTCAGCCCCCACTTACATATGCAAGCAGCAGCGAGGAGACGGCAGGCCAGGTATGGGGGATCACAGCTGGGGAAGGACGGCTGGATGATGTAGTTGGCGAAGGTGATGGCGATGATGGCCTGACTGGTGGGCTCAACAACTAGCAGTGAGACCCATAGGCGGATGAAGGCAATGAAGCCCCCAAAGGCCTCTAGAATATAAGCGTAGCTGGCTCCCGACTTGGTGATGGTGGTCCCCAGCTCTGCATAACAAAGGGCACCCACAACAGAGAAGAGCCCACCAATGGCCCACACAATCAGCGACATCCCATAGGAGGCAGTGTGTACCAGCACACCCTTGGGTGAGACGAAGATCCCTGAGCCGATCATGTTGCCCACCACCAGGCTGACCCCATTCAGCAGGGAGATCTCCTTTTTCAGCTGCATACTTTCGGAGGACCTTTGAGGTGGCGAGCTGACATCTTCTTCCACCTGGGACTGGCTGGTGTTAGGGACAAGATGGTAGGTGGGTGTGGGCCTCCCAGGCTCCCTGGCTTCCATGACAAACAGTTCCTGCACACCTGTGTTTACTGTGGCCTGGCAAAGAATACAAGTATGTTAGTCTAGGGCAGGAGCTGGTGAGGCTCTATTTAGACGAGATTTCCCTGCCCACTTCCTATTTAGGGACAGCATGCCATGCACACAGCCCTAACTACAATAGGCCTGTCTCAGTTCCCACCACAGGACACAGGGAACCAGAAGTGGGCAGACCTTCACTGCTCCAAAGAAAGACACCATGAGAGCTCACGCATGATGTGATGACGACTTCCAATGACAAATACCTGTCTTGCAGCCCACAGTAGGCTGGCATTAAATTTGTCCAATGATTGGATTCTCCCTGAGTTACAGATTTTTGCTCTGTTCTCACCAGCTTAAAACCCACAAACCTGCCCTGCAGAGAAGACCAGAGTCCCTGCACCTGGTACACAGTCGTCACCAGCCTGAAAGGCTTCTCACTGTCCATACCCAGGTAATCCTGCCCACTCACCTCCACCCAAACATAAAGTGGGACTTCTGCAATGTCCAGCGAGACATGGAGACGTCTGCAGCTACTCTCAGGTCAGTACAGAACGTGAGGAGGTGGTGGGAAGGGTGAGGAAGATGCTAAGACAGGCGCATATCATCACTGTAGTGACTAGACCAAGGGGAAGTCCCTCATGAAAATACACGCCTGGCCGGGCACAGTGGCTCCCACCTGTAATCCCAGAATGTTGGGAGGCCGAGGCAGGCGGATCACAAGGTCAGGAGATTGAGACCATCCTAGCCAAAATGGTAAAACCCCGTCTCTACTGAAAATACAAAAATCAGCTGGGTATGGTGACACATACCTGTAATCCCCACTCGGGAGGCTGAGGCAGGAGAATCGCTTGAACCAGGGAGTCGGAGATTGCAGTGAGCCAAGGTCGCACCACTGCACTAAAGCCTGGTGACAGAGCGAGACTCGGTCTCAAAAAATAAAAAATACATGCCTACGCATCCCTGTGTCTGCAACACCTACCTTACTCTCCCACGTTGCTGCTTGCCCATTCAACATCTTTCTTTTTCCAAAGTACCCAAAAGAGAGGGGTTACATAATAAGACAGGGTGGAGAAAGGACATCCAGGGGCATCCCAACCCAGGGCTAATTTGCCATTGGCGTATTTGCTTTCTTCCCCAGCATGCCCCTCGTGTTGGATTCCACATTAACCTACCTAGGAAGGACCCAGAATCTATCAAAGGAAAATCAGCACCTTCCTGACCCTGCACCCAGTGTGACCTTCTCCCTTCCTCAACTCCTATGCCAGTCACACTTCTGATCCCTTGATCCCATCTCATCTTCAGAAGAAATCTGGTGGGCCATTTGATTCCCACCCACGAATTAGTCCTTTAAGGTCACGGAGATAACCTCCAAGAATCAGCAATAGGAACAGGATTGGCAAGCACATCATCTTTCCAGAAGCCTCTTATCTATTCAACAAATGTGTATGTGATGTGCCGAACCTGGCCTCATGGAGCTCAGAGCAAGGAAAACACAGTCAAGAGTGAGTAGTTCTTAGGGAAAATGCTGATCTCCACAGCTGCCACCCAAAACTCCTGCCTTCCCTATCCCAAACCCCTTCAAGTCTGGACCTGAGCCCAAGTAAAAAAGCTCCTCCCAGGCCCCAGTCAAGCCTTCCCCCAGTCCCAGGAGTGCCTACCTCTGCTTCAGTGAGGCTGAGCTTTAAGGCAGCACCACTTTTGCTCTCGCTCTGGCACCAAGTCATGCAGGTTTCCCTACACAGGCACGTGGAAACATACTTGTTTTCATGTGCCTGTCAGGTGAGCCCCGGCATCCATTAGAACAAAACCAGTAAACAGCTGGGGAGCCTATAGTCTCACATAAGAGTCAGGTGCAAAGAAACCTAGGATGCCTTTTCTACCCAAGTCAACATGGAGACAAGCAGAGAAATCTGACCCCAGTGACCAATACAGCTCCCCCTATTCCATCAGACTCTAGCTGGGAGGAGGGATTGGGGTTACTAGGTATTCCCTTTGTATTCATAAAACCTGACACTGGTGATGCTGATACGGCTTTATCAGGTTTGTCAGATACACTGGTGAAACTACCCAGTGGCCTTATTTGGAGAGGTGGGGCACAGTCACAGCCCCACAAGACCTCATGCCTAGGATTTCAGTCGCAGCACCTGAATGAAAGACAAGGTTCCTGCTGGAAGGTTAAGGACTCCTTCTGCCAAGGAGAGTAGCAGAATCACACATAACTGAAGGCAGATAACACTTCTTTCTCTTTCAATCTCTCTCTCTCTCTCTTTTTTATTCAAGAGACAGGGTCTCACTTTGTCACCCAGGCTGGAGTGCAATCATGCAATCGTAGCTCACTGCAGCCTCCAACTCCTAGGCTCAAGCACTCCCCTATCTCGGCCTCCTGAGTAGCTAGGACTACAGTTGCTCGCCACCATGCCCAGCTATTTTTTTTTTTAATTTGTTTGTAGAGACAGTGTTTCACCATGTTGCCCAGACTGGTCTTAAACTCCTGGCCCCAATTGATCCTCCTACCTTGGCCTCCTGAAGTGCTCAAATTACAGGTGTGAGCCACCATGCCAGGCTTCATTCTCTTCATTCAGTAACAAAATGCATGCTGGGTGCAGTGGCTCACACCTGTAATCCCAGCACTTTGGGGGGCTGAGGCAGGTGGATCACAAGTCTAAGAGATTGAGACCATCCTGGTCAACATGGTGAAACCCCGTCTCTACTAAAAATACAAAAAAATTTAGTTGGATGTGATGGCATGCACTTGTAGTCCCAGCTACTCAGGAGGCTGAGGCAGGAGAATCACCTGAACCTGGGAGGCAGAGGTTGCAGTGAGCCGAGATAGCACTACTGCACTCCAGTCTGGTGACAGAGCAAGACTCTGTCTCCAAAAGAAAGAAAGAGAGAGAGAGAGGAAGGAAGAGAAAGAAAAGAAAAATGCAATTGTTATCAAGAGCCTGTCCTTGGCAAAAGTAATTAAAGTTCCTACCTGTTTGCTAAACACCCAAGAGCAAAATTGTGATGTAACCCTAGCAGCTCCGAAGAGCACGTGACTAAGTCCTAGGCTGGCTTGGCCACACATACAACCTCAAGGCCATCCCTTACCTCCTCCCCATACCTAAACTTCACCTTGGCAGGGTACAGTGGTGACACCTGTAATCCCAGCACTTTGGGAGGCCAAAGTATGTGGATCACTTGAGCCCAGGAGACCAGCCTGGGCAATGGCAAAACCCTGTCTACACCACAAAACTACAAAAGTTATCTGGGCATGGTGGCACACACCTGTAGTCTTAGTTACTCAGGAGGCTGAAGTGGGAGGATCATCTGAGCCCAAGAAGGTTGAAGCTGCAATGAGCCATGATCACACCACTGCACTCCCACCTGGGTGACAGAGAGAGACCCTGTCTCAAAAAACAAACAACAAAAATTACAAATAAAATGGGGCCAGACATGATGGCTCACGCCTGTAATCCTAGTACTTTGGGAGACCAAGACCAGAGGATCGCCTGAAGCCAGGAGTTCAAGAGTAGCCTGGGCAACATAGGGAGGCTCCGTCTCTACAAAAAAATGAAATAAGAAAAAACTAGGCCAGGGACAGTGGTCCACACCTGTAATCCAGCACTTTGGGAGGCTGAGGCAAGAGGATTCCTTAAGCCCGGAAGTCCGAGACCAGCCTAGACAGCGTGGCAAGACTCCATCTCTACAAAAATACAAAAATTAGCTGGGCACAGTGGCACATGGCAGCTACTTGGGAGGCGAAGGTGGGAGTATCTCTTGAGCCAAAGAAGTCAGGGCTGCGGTGAGCCATTATCACGCCACTGCATTCCAGCCTGGGTGACAGAGCGAGACTCTGTTTCAAAAAACAAAAAAATCTAGTATAAAACGGAAAGTCCTCAACTTCCACCTTCCACTCAGGATGCATAGCACCATTCCCACTCCAGTGACAAACAACACTTTTTCTTGGAGCCATCAGAAAGCTGAAGTTACAGGGCAACCAACTAGATTGAAACTCATGGGGCCGGGTGCGGTGGCTCACACCTGTAATCCCAGCACTTTGGGAGGCTGAGGCGGGTGGATCATGAGGTCAGGAGATCAACACCATCCTAACTAACACGGTGAAACCCCGTCTCTACTAAAAATACAAAAAATTAGCTGACCGTGGTGGCGGGCACCTGTAGTCCCAGCTACTTGGGAGGCTGAGGCAGGAGAATGGCGTGAACCTGGGAGGCGGAGCTTGCAGTGAGCAGAGATCGCGCCACTGCACTCCAGCCTGGGGGACAGAGCCAGACTCTGTCTCAAAAAAAAAAAAAAAGAAAGAAAGAAACTGATGGAAAGACGGCCACCTCCAAGGAGATAGAGAGATACAAGGTCTGGCTCACCTGTGGCAGTGGGAGAAAGATGAGACAACCATTTAGGTGAGTCAGAAGAATTCAGGTAAATTTTTTTTTAAATTACCAAATGTCAATTGTGGGTTAGGAAGAGCCACAGACATTCAGGTTTTTTTCATAGACCTCAGTGGGTACTCAAAAGAAATACTGGGCAGGTCACCTGAGAAAACCTCTCTTGGTAGTGCTGGCTTATGGGAGGGAAAATACAAAGGCCAACCTATACCCTTCTTCTCTAAAGAATAAAAGCCATAAACCCCTGGAAAAGGGCAGCAAACTCTGTCACTCCTGAGGCAGCTGGGGCAGGATAAAAACAAAAACAAAATAAAACAAAAAAAAACTCTATGCCTGGAGGAGGGGTAGAAAATTCTGGGCAAGACCACTGGAGGTGCTTTCTCCTGGGAAAAGGGCAGGAGCACCCAGAAAGATCCACTCCCAAGACCCAGGGAAACAAACAGGGCCTGCCTAAGACTGAGGCTGAACCAGGACAACAGAAAAATCCCCACTCCCTACCACCAGGTTAGCAAGCACCCAGAAACAAGCAACAGTAGTCTACCACTGAGACTGTGTACTGAGGCATAGGTGCACAGAGAAATCCTAAAGCTGAGGGTGGCTGGACACAGTGGCTTACACTTGTGTAGCCTCCGGAGGCTAAGGCTGGAGGAACTTGAGGCCAAGAGTTCGAGACCAGCCTGGGCAACATAGCAAGACTCCATCTCTACAGAAAAAATTAAAAAGTAGCCAGGCATGACGGCACACGCCTGTAGCCCCAGCTATTTACTCAGAAGGCTAAGAGGTAAATTTGAGCTCAGGAGTTGGAGGCTGCAGTGAACCATGATGGCACTACTGGCACTCCAGTCTGGGTGACAGAGCGAGATGACTGAGTGAGACTTTTTTTTTTTCTTTTCTTTTTTTTTTTTTTTTTTTGAGGCAGAGTCTTGCTTTGTCACGCAGGCTGGAGTGCAGTGGTACGATCTCAGCTCACTGTAACCTCCGCCTCCTGGGTTCGAGGGATTCTCCTGCCTCAGCCTCCAGAGTAGCTGGGACTACAGGTGTGCACTACCACGCCTGGCTAATAAGCTGAGGGTATGGATGGAGGATAACCACTGAGAAAAAGCCTCCCTCCAGCAAACCAACCATAAGCTGGCAAGGAAACACGAGAAGAATTTGAAGCCACTGGTGCACCTAACGTAACCATAGCAACAATAACACCCAAACACAACTGTCTCCTGACTAGGAGTTCAAACTCCCATACAAACAGTCTAGCAAAGAAGAGCTGTACCCAGTTCCCAAAATAAATGCTATATACCTCAGTCTCTACTGCTCCACGTACCATGTCTGGCAATCAGTAACAAGTTACAAGCAACATTAAAAAAGCAAGAAAAACAACCCATTATCAAGAGGTAAAGTAATCAATAGGACCGGACTTGAGATGACCCTGATAATGGAAACATCAAACAATGAATTTAAAATAATTGTGTTTGATACATTAAAGACTACTGAAAAAGTTGAACAGCATGAGGAAACAAATGTGGAACTTTAGCAGTGAGATGAAAACCAAAAGGGTCAAAATGGAAAAAGTGAAAAAATAGAACAGAATATCAAGCTGTGGGGCAATACCAAATAGCCTAAGTAAATATTTTTTAAATACGTATTTTTGCTTTTTTTTTTTTTTTTTTTGAGACAGAGTCTGACTTTGTCGTCCAGGTTGGAGTGCTGTGGTGCAGTCTCGGCTCACTGCAATCTCTGCCTCTCAGGTTCAAGCAATTCTCCTGCCGCAGCCTCCTAAGTAGCTGGGATTATAGGCGTGTGCCATCACACCCAGCTAATTTTTGTATTTTTAGTAGAGACGGGGTTTCACCATGTTAATCAGGCTGGTCTCAAACTCCTGACCTCATGATCTGCCTGCCTCGGCCTCCCAGAGTGCTGGGATTACAGGCGTGAGCCACTGTGCCTGGCTCTTTTTTTTTTTTTTTTTTTTTAAGATGGAGTTTCGCTTGTTGCCCAGGCTGGAGTGCGGTGGCTCGATCTCAGCTCACAGCAACTTCCGCCTCCCAAGTTCAAACAATTCTCCTGCCTCAGCCTCCTGAGTAGCTGGGATTACAGGCACATGTCCCCACACCCAGCTAATTTTTATATTTTTAGTAGACACAGGGTTTCACCATGTTGGCCAGAATGGTCTTGATCGCTTGACCTCGTGATCCGCTCATCTCGCCCTCCCAAAGTGCTGGGATTACAGGTGTAAGCCATGATGCCCGGCCCCAGCTAATTTTGTATTTTTAGTAGAGACAGGGTTTCTCCATGTTGGTGAGGTTGGTCTCGAACTCCTGACCTCAGGTAATCCGCCCACCTCGACTTCCCAAAGTGCTGGGATTACAGGTGTGAACCACCATGCCCAACCACATTTTTGCTCATTTTTAATAACTTTAGAATATAACTGACCACCCAAATATAGTAGTAATGTATTATGGGATTATAGCATATTTAAACGTAAAAATGTCAAGCCGGGCACGGTGGCCCACACCTATGATCCTTGCACTTTGGGAGGCTGAGGCAGGGGGAATCATTTGAGCCCAGGAGTTTGAGACCAGCCTGGGCAACACAGCAAGATCCTGTCTCTACAAAAAATACAAAAATTAGCCAGGCATGGTGACGCACGCCTGTGGTCCCAGCTACTCAAAAGGCTAAGACAGGATGATCCCTTGAACCTGGGAGTCAGGTTGCAGTGAGCTGAGAGATCGCAGCACTGCACTCCAGCCTGGGCACTTGAGTGAGACTTGGTCTCCAAAAAAACAAGTGAAATGTCTGGCCAGTCAGTGGGAGGCCAAGAAGGGAGGGAGGATCACTTGAGGCAGAGTTCAAGACCAGCCTGGGCCACATAGGGAGACCTCTGTCTCTACAAAAGGAAGGAAAGAACGGAGGGAAGGAGGGAAGGAAAGAAGGAGGGAAGAGGAGGGAAGAGGGAAGGAGGGAAGAAGGGAGGAAGGGAGGAAGGAAGGTGAACTGGCTGTATTAACATCAGACATTTTCTGTCACGGTACTTATTCTTCAGGTAACAATTGATAAAAAAGAATAAATAATGGCAAAAAGCTATTAAGACTTGGTTTTGAAGGAATTTGCATTTAATTAATCACAACAGTAGCTACTTACATTCCAAAAACAGCAGTGCCTACCTGTGTGAGACGCGTTGTCTATCCTGTCCCCAGAGTAGATCTGCAGACCCTCTGCAACAATGGAATGAAAATCGCTGATTCAAAAGGCCAATAATTAAGACATTACCTCCAGCTAGGCATTATGACAGAGTCATCAAAATTCTACCAGATCACCCTCCTGAATTTGCTATCCTTTCCCTCAATTTTTATCCAATTCATAAGAGAAATTGCTACTTCCAATTAGTTACAGGTGCAATGAAAAAAAGAGAGAGAAATTGGTATGTGAGGATCACACACAATATCAATCTCTCTCAGCCTGGGTAACATGGCAAAATCCCATCTCTACAAAAAAAAAACACACACACACACAAAATTAGGCTGGGTGCAGTAGCTCAAGTCTGTAATCCCAGCACTTTGAGAGGCCAAGGTAAGAGGATGGCTTGCGGCCAGAAGTTTGAGACCAACCTGGGCAACACAGCAAAAACAAAAAAATTATTTTCTTTTTTGAGACAGAGTTCTGCTCTTGTTGCCCAGGCTGGAGTGCAATGACGCGATCTTGGCTCACTGCAACCTCCGCCTCCTGGGTTCAAGCGATTCTCCTGCCTCAGCCTTCTGAGTACCTGGGATTACAGGCCTGCGCCACCATGCCTGGCTAATTTTTTGTATTTAGTAGAGACGGGGTTTCACCATGTTGGTCAGGCTGGTCTCGGACTCCTGGGACCTCAGGAGATCCGCCTGCCTCGGCTTCCCAAAGTGCTAGGATTACAGGCGTGAGCCACCGCGCCCAGCCAACAAAAAAATTTAAATGTTTTTTTTTTTTTTAATTCCTGCAGTCTCCTGCAGCAGGTAATAAAGGAATTTAACAGACTACTAAAATTTCCCCATGAAAATTTAACCACGAAACTGCCACAAGCAATTTTTGGAATAAATGAATTTATCACAATTCAATTACATCAGAAAACCATGGGATGAAATGGGGGAAGCTCAATTACAAAGGAGGTTTTACAAACTGGATTTGAAACCAAAATTTTTGTAATGAATAAAGGAAAAAATGCTATTGAGGATGTTGGGAAAAACTCAAAACCATTTTTACTGTGTAAAATGGTTTTACACACCACAACAATCAACACAGAAGAGTTCTGTGACCAAATGCCGGGGGGAGGGCTCCCCACTAACAAGCAATCATTTCTCCCCAGGGACACCAGCTGAGTGTCCTCCAGTTCAATCCCAACACTATCTACCTGGAAACAGCATCAGATCCCACAGCGGAAGGGATCAGTCCCACAGACTGCCCCTCCCCCACAGGATACCTGGCACAAATCCAGGCCTCCTGAACTTCTGACCGAACTGTTTGAAGTTGAGGCTCCCAAGACCCCTCTTTCAGTTCAATTATTTTGCTAGAACGGCTCCCAGAACTCAGAGAAACACTTACTTACATTTACTGGTATATTATAAAGGGTGTTACAAAGGATACAGATGAAGAGGTTTGCAGAGCCAGGAAGGGGGAAGGGTCACAGACTTTCCTTGTCCTCCTAGGGAGAAGTACCATCCAGGAACCTCCACGTGTCCAGCTATCCGGAAGCTCCCCACACCGGAGGCCTCTTGGGTTTTTATGCAGGCTTCATTACATAGGCATGAGTGATTAAGCCACTGGCCATTGGTGATCAACTTAACCTCACCCTCCTCCTTCTCCCCTCCCCGGAGGTTGGGGGTAGGGCTCAAAGTCCCAACCCTTTAATCCTGACTTGGTCTTTCCAATGACCAGTCCCCATCCTGAAGCTCTCTAGGGGCTGCCAGCCACCAGTCATCAGCATACAAAAAGACATTACTTTGGTCTTTCTAAGTATTTTAGGAGTTGTATGCTAGGAAATGGGCTGAAGACCAAAAAATATTTTGCTGTATCACAGAGAAATACATCAAAATATTTTTATTTCCCCCTCTGGTTGAATCAAAATCTTAACTATGGTGAAAACACAGAAGACTTTTTCCTATAAAATTCTATGAGTTATGGCTGGGCGCAGTGTCTCACGCCTGTAATCCCAGCATTTTGGGAGGCTGAGGCGGGTGGATCGCCTGAGGTCAGGAGTTCAGGACCAGCCTGGCCAACACAGTGAAACCCCGTCTGTGCTAGAAATATAAAAAATTGTCCAGGCATGATGGCGGGCGCCTATAATCCCAGCTACTTGGGAGGCTGAGGCAGGAGAATCACTTGAACTTGGGAGGTGGAGGTTGCAGTGATCCAAGACTGCACCATTGCACTCCAGCCTGGGCAACAAGAGCGAAACTCCATCTCAAAAAAAAAAAAAAAAAATCCACCACAATTGGGAGGCCGAGGCGGGCAGATTACCTGAGCTCAGGAGTTCGTGACCAGTCTGGCCAACATGGTGAAGCCCCGTCTCTACTAAAAATACAATAATTAGCCGGGCATGGTGGCGGGCGCCTGTAATCCCAGCTGCTTGGGAGGCTGAGGCAGAAGAATCACTTGAACCCAGGAGGCGGAGGTTGCAGTGAGCAGAGATCACGCCACTGCACCCCAGCCTGGGTGACACAATGAGACTCTGTCTCCAAAAAGAAAAAAAAGAAAAAAACCATCCAATTACTCTTTAGAAAGAGTTGTAATATAAATAAATATATAATTTATTTTTATAATAAATTAGTGTTATTTAACATGTAATACTAAAGAATTGTTAATTATGTGTAAGCCATTCTCTTTACTAGTATTGTGCTCATACTGTATACAAATAAGTAAAAACTCTTTGTAAATCACACAAACAGAAGAAAAGACAGAGCAACAATATTCACCTGTCAAGAAATACGTGAACATCACACTTTCATAAGCCACCTCCTCATAAATGGGTCCAGTACTGAGAAGGAAATGAAGTCCCCGCAGCAAGGCCTAATTTCACTTGTCTGCCTTGGCCATATAAACTCTGCAACAAAGAGTGGGAGGGAACTGATCAAAAAATGAACCCTTTTAACCTGAGAAAGCGGATTTAAAAATATATGTATATATATATATTTACGTAATTTTTAAAAATTAACCAAGAAAGCAGCAGAATGATATTTCCTTGTAAAATCTAAATTTTTACATGCCCGGCAGGGGCAGTCCTAATTACTGGCAGGTTCCATGACACCCACAGGGTGGGTATAACTGAAGCAGTCAGAGAACTGGCCTTGTCACGCATGTCTAGGCAGCTCTGGGGCCCCAGGTCCCGTGGGCACTGTTTGCATAACTTTTTTCTTTTTTTTTTTTTGGAGACAGAGTCTCACTCTGTCACCCAGGCTACAGTGCAATGGCGCACTCTTGGCTCACTGCAACCTCTGCCTTCTGGGTTCAAGCCATTCTCCTGCCTCAGCCTCCTGAGTAGCTAGGACTACAGGCGCCGGCCACCACGCCCGGCTCATCTTTTGTATTTTTAGCAGAGAGGGGATTTCACTGTGTTAGCCAGAATGGTCTCCATCTCCTGACCTCGTGATCCGCCCACCTCGGCCTCCCAAAGTGCCGGGATTACAGGCCTGAGCCACTGTGCCTGGCCTGCATAACTTTTTTAGAAACTAATCTACATCCAAGAGATTACAGCAGGAAACACAAAGGTCAGCAAATTTCTTCTACTAAGTTCCTGGGAGATGGGGATCATAAAACCGGTATATGCCATAAAAATACATCCATGGCCAAATAGGGAAGGAGGACAAGGAGAGGAAGAGAGGAGAAAATCAGGTTGGTGGTTTTCCACACACTTGCCAGGAAAATAAACTCCAGTGTAACGACTTGAATGACGATCTGAGATCAAAGTTGGGAAGCAAAAGCCATCTGCACAGCACACACGGGACCTGAGTAATACAGGTGGCCTGGGCAGGTCCCCAAAGGGCCTCACCGCCACCAAAAAGAGGTGGAACTGATATCAGGAAGCAGTCACAGCCTTTCAAGTCTGCTCCTCCCAGATCTGAAATCTGGGAGCAGCTCTGAGAGATAAGCTCCCGATGGCTGGGCACTGAACTGCCACCCGGCGAGCTGAGCTGGCCCTGGCTTTTTCCCCCATCAAGGGCAGAGACTGAATTCTTTTTAACTGTGTCACCAAGCCCAGGGCATACAAGAGGTACTCAAAAACGTGTTCGCCGACACCCTGATTCCTATTTATACTGACCATTACACAACATGTTTGCTTAGAGCCCAGCGAAGAATTTTCAGAATGTTTCACGTCCATCTCCCCACATTCAGGACGAGAGATAGTCACACAAGATGACAGGCTATGGGGACGCTCAAAACAGCCATAATCACCGGGGCCACGCGGGTTCCCCAGCGCCAGCAGCCCAACGCTCCAGGCCCCAACACGCCACAAAACCTTGCGGCATTCTCTAAAGTAAATGGACTGATTTTAAAATGATAATCGTCATTCTTGCGACAGCCCCAGGAAGCCTGGCTCCTGCAGTCCTGAGCCCGCATCTTTCTCCGCCCCACCGCGGCCGCCGCACAGCACAGGTTCTCTGTCCGGCAGTCGCAAGCGCAGTCACAGTCCCACTCAGGGTCACCGTCGCACAGTCTCACGCTCGCAGCGCGGCCCGCACACACAGAGTCCCGGTCACCCTTGTACCTGGGGTTTCCCTCTCCACACACACCCCGGGTCTCCCTCACGCTCGCCGCGTCGCCAGCACACTCCAAGACTGGCTTCCTCGAGGTCACCATCAGCCTCCGGGGCTCGCACCCATACAGCATTTCTCCCATACTCGGCCCTCACGCTCGAGGTCCCTCGCTCCTCGTGTCGCCACCCCTCAGCCGCAGCGCCTCTCGCGCGGCCCCGACCGGCCAGCCCCGCGCCGTTTCTGGGCCGCATCCTGCTCCCGCCGGCGGTGGCCAAGACCTAGAGGGTTCGGCTCCCACAGAACGCGGCCCGGCCCCGGCCCCGCTCCCCGCGCGCCCGCCCATGGCCCGGCCCGTTACCTCCCAGTGGCCCGGCGCCGCCAGGATGCTCGGTCGCGCCGCCGTTGCCGCGGCCGCTCAGGCCCCGCCCTGCCACGTCACCCGCCGCCGGATCGCGACAGCGCGCGCCGCGTCGGGACATAGTTCCGTGCAGGGCCAGCTGTCGGCGGCGCTTCCCGGCCCCCGTGGCCGCCACGGCCTGGCCGGTACGGGGTCCTCTGGCTCAGACCGTGAGCGTGGACGCCCGACAGCCCCCAGTGGCCTCGCCAGGGCCGGCGGAGCCCGTGACCCGGGCCCGGCCACCCTCGCCGCCCTGGAGTTAGATGGGGCCTCAGAGGGCGTCCACACCGGGACATTCCCGCGGGGAGCTCTCATCGGCCCCCGCACCCCGTTCCTATCTCGCCCTTGACCTGGGCCCGGCGCCCAGGGCGCCCCCTACAGCTCACACAGGGATCCAAACGGCCTCCGCCGCCGCTGGGCCACTGCCACCCTGCGTCTAGGAACCCCGAGAAGACACACACTCTGGGGACTTGTCCAAACACACGCACAGCTCAGACTCGCATCCCTTGAGGCTCCCGCACCCACAAAGAAACTGCAGGCTCCGTTGGCCAACCCCAGACCTCCCTGGGGCTCTGTCCTCATCTTCCCAAGAGAGCTGCCACCCCTCTTGGGGGAGCTGCACCTCCTGCCCACTTCCCCTCCCTCTGTTTGCTCCTCCATCTTCCTCTCGAGTTCCTTTTCCTCTGGCGTCTCTGGGGCTCTCTTGTCTAGAGCCTCCTGACCTCATGGGCCCCTGAGCCCTCCATCAAAATTTCCTGTCAACACCTCAAGCACTGACTTGGTCCAGGGCCCTGGGGTCTTTTCCCCCAGCCTTATGACCACAAGTGCATGTCCTCTAGTTCCAGACTATACCCAAGACCCTGCTCCCTGCCACCCAGTGACAGGGACCCAGCCAGAGATGGGTAGCACCTCAGACCCTTCCTCCCCACTCCTCCCACCGCCTACACCCTGCTTTCTTCTCCCCAGCCACAATGGCCTCCCAATCCCTTTCCTGCTCCCCTTAACCCATCTCCACAGAGTACGGGATGCTCCTAAATTACAGATTGCAATGACTTTGTATCTCCCCTGCCTAAAAACCCTTCCATTCTCCTCTCTGCAGGCCTGGATGACAATGCTTGAGGAGCCCTCGCTGGTGCTGCCCTCCTGCCCTCTGCTTGGAACACCTCCCGTGTCAGTGAGTGGACATATATATTTGGATCAATCGAGCAGATCAGTTCCTCTGGCCTCCCTGGCTGGGCAGAAGGACGACTCTGGACACTTGTGTCGGCACCCAGCCACTTGTCCCTGCCACAGCTTCATATAAGGTATGCCGGCTCAGCTGGGCCTGGTGGCTCACACCTGTAATCCCAGAACTTTGGGAGGCTGAGTCAGGCGGATCACCTGAGGTTGGGAGTTCGAGACCAGCCTGACCAACATGGAGAAACCCCGTCTCTACTAAAAATACAAAATTAGCCTATTGTGGTGGCACATGCCTGTAATTGCAGCTACTTGGGAGACTGAGGCAGGAGAATCGCTTTAACCCGGGAGGCAGAGGTTGCAGTAAGCCGAGATCACGCCATCGCACTCCAGCCTGGGCAATAAGAGCGAAACTCCATCTCAAAAAAAAAAAAAAACAAAGGAAACAAAAAAAACATATGCCAGCTCCCTCTGGCTTTGCAGTCTCACACCCAGTTACGTAGCCCATCAGCTGAAAGCCCCATGTACACCACACTCTGAATCAGATGTTCTCTAAAACCATCAGTGTTCCTCAGGACCACCCTGCAAGATACATTTATTTGTAACTATTCTTTTCTTTTGCTTTCAGAGATCTATTGCCCAGGCTGGAGTGCAATGGCTATTCACAGTTGTGATCACAGCTCACTGCAGCCTTGAATTCCTGGTTTCAAGCAATCTTCCTGCCTCAGCTTCCTACTTGGGACTACAGATTTATTTTTATTTCATCTTTTTTTTTGAGACGGAGTCTCGCTCTGTCGCCCAGGCTGGAGTGCAGTGGCGCGATCTCAGCTCACTGCAAGCTCCGCCTCCCGGGTTCACGCCATTCTCCTGCCTCAGCCTCCCAAGTAGCTGAGACTACAGGTGCCCGCCACCACGCCTGGCTAATTTTTTGTATTTTTAGTAGAGACGGGCTTTCACCGTGTTAGCCAGGATGGTCTCGATCTCCTGACCTCGTGATCCACCCGCCTCGGCCTCCCAAAGTGTTGGGATTACAGGCGTGAGCCACCGGCTTTTTTGCTGTTGTTGTTGAGATCTATCTAGCTCACTCTATCTTGTCCAGGCTGGAGTACGGTGGTGCCATCTTGGCTCACTGCAGCCCCCACCTCCCAGGTTCCAGCGATTTCCTGTCTCAGTCTCCAGAGTAGCTAGTACTACAAGGCATGTGCCACCACACCTGGCTAATTTTGTATTTTTAGTAGATATGGGGTTTCACCATGTTGGCCAGACTGGTCTTGAACTCCTGACCTGAAGTGATCCACCCTCCTTGGCCTCCCAAAGTGCTGGGATTACAGGCGCAAACCATGGTGCCCAGCCTATTTCACCTTTAAAGTCTTGCCCAGGCTGGTCTCAAACTCCTGGGCTCAAGCAATCCTCCTGCCTTAGCCTCCTGAGTAGGTGGAACTACAAGCATGAGCCAGTGCACCCAGATGTCCCCATTCTTTGGATGAGGAAACTGAGGGTCAGAAAGCTCCCCAGACAACTTGGCTGCAGCTAGTAGAGCTTTGAACCCTAGTGTGCTGGTCCTAAAGCCTTCCCTGATTCCATGCCCTCTCTCTCTGCAGCTCTGAAACTGAGGGTGACAGTGAAGCTGAAATGGGTCAGCGGTGAGTGGGGTGCCATGAGTAGGGGGGTGTCAGGGCCAAGCAGGGAGTGAGGTTGGGCAGGACCTGAGGTGAAGCTCCCTGTCATGTTGTCATCCTTTTACTGAGGCCAGAGCTGCAGCTGGACCTGAGTATTTTTTTTTTTTTTTGAGACAGAGTCTTGCTCTGTCGCCCAGGCTGGAGTGCAGTGGCCGGATCTCAGCTCACTGCAAGCCCCGCCTCCCGGGTTCCCGCCATTCTCCTGCCTCAGCCTCCCGAGTAGCTGGGACTACAGGCGCCGCCACCTCGCCCGGCTCGTTTTTTGTATTTTTTAGTAGAGACGGGGTTTCACCGTTTTAGCCAGGATGGTCTCGATCTCCTGACCTCGTGATCCGCCCGTCTCGGCCTCCCAAAGTGCTGGGATTACAGGCTTGAGCCACCGCGCCCGGCCGGACCTGAGTATTTTTACCCCAGGCATTTTTACCCCCACTCTGGGTCACCCTGTCCTTCCAGGTTTGGCTAACAGGTGGTTCGGTGAGAGGGTTCAGAGCGCCCTCTTGTGGCCTCTGGTGTATCAAAGCCTGGCGCCCCAGCTGGTGGGGCTGAGTGAAGACAGAACTGGGTACTGGCTGGGCTCTGGACTACAAAATTCAGGCCAGGACCCTATCCCCTATCCATGTTTCCCTGTCTCTGTTTCTGTCTTTGTCCATACCAGTCTCAGCCCAGTAGTCTCTTTTCCTCCCTTGATCTCTCTCGTCTGTACCTCCCCAGGGGTACAGATGGCAGGCTGATGAGCTGAAGATGCAAAGAAGGATGGCATCCTAAAAAGAACTCTAGGTTCAAAGGATGCTGACACTTGCAAGCCGAGGGAAGACAGAGGCTGGGAAGGAGGGTCTAGCCAGGTGACCTGCAGGACTGTCCTTGCTCCCAGCTCCTGGGTGGCATGTGGGGCCCGCTGACCAGGCAGAAGCAGGGGGAGGACAGGACCCCATTTCCACAGGAATGTTTCAGGTTCTGGTTCTTAGTCCCAGGAGGGGAACTGGATTCCAGGAGAGAGGGCAGGAGGATGAAGTCCACAGAAGGGCACAGGAACCATGCTTTGATGCTGACAGAACCTGTCAAGGCTCCTGTAAAGGCCCAGCCCCTAATTTCCTGCCTCTCCAGCCACCTTGTACCTCCATCACCTCCCTCCCCTCATGCTCAGAGCAGAGCGTAGGCCAGGGCACCTTACAGCGTCCAGAGTACTTTTATTGCCAGAATCCAGATTCAGCCTGCTCAGAGCCCTATGCGGGGCCCACCACTCAGGAACAAAGGGAGACAGATGCCAGGCATGTACGCAACAGAGAAAATCCAGCTGCACAGAAACCCTGTGGGAGAGCAGCTCAGTCCAGCCTGAAGGCAGCTTTGGGAACCCCACCTAGAGGCTGTACCCTTTTCTCAGCCTGTGGCCAGTCACCCACTTAAAGCCTACTGCCATGAAGGCAGCCCTGACTCTCCATGCCTGCTACCACAGGGAGACCCATGGAGCACCCTGGGGCAGACAGAAAGCCCCTAGGGGGGCCTCAGGGGACCCCTGGCTCTCTCAGGGTCCCATTCAGCCCCGTGCTCAGCCCCGCGCTGACCCACTTGGGTACTAGTGAGACCCTAGGGCAGGGTGGCAGTGTGGTGGTGGGATTAGCAAGAGTTACAGCTCAGGGAAGCTGCGAGCAGCCTTGGCTGCTTCCTTGGATTCCCTTTCTCCACAGGTCCCTAGAAGGCCGTGGCTCCAACCCCTGCTCTCATCCTTGGAACCACAGTCCCAGGGCGAAGGGAGGCAGCTTCAGTCCTGGGGCCAACAGTACATCCGAGGAAATCAGAGCTCCTGGGACACAGCCTTCAGGACTGGGGGCACATCTGCTGCCCAATCCAGAGCTTGACTGCTCCTGGCGGTAAGGGAGGTAGGAGTGGAGTGAAATGTCCCAGGGCCTGGGAACCATGAAGAATGCAACAAACTGCCCCTGCCTGCAGGAGCTACTGGGCTCGCCCAGGAAGCCAGTCAGGCTGGCCACCAGCTAAGCCACAGGGAAGCCAGCAGCTCTAGCTACCCATGGCCAGTGGCAGGCCTACCTGTGGCTGGTGTGTGGGAAGGGTCATCCGAGGGGCCAGGAGCCCATCCCTGGGACCTCTGGGTATAGGACCACAGCACAGTAACATCCCTCATAGGAAGGCAGCGGGGCCAGGGCCCAGTAGGCAAGTATGAAAAGCCCATAGGAGTAGGGGGGACACACGGCCCCAGGTAGGGACTGGGACCAGGGCCCAGCCAGCCCACCCTGTGGAGCCAGTCCTGAGGTCACAGCAATTCCACCATCAGCAGCATTCTTGCCATCCAGTGTCCCTGAGTCCAGACTCTCATTTCTTCCTTCTTCACTGCCACAGAGAAAGGATAACAAACAGCACTTCCCCATGGCAGACGCTTCACAGTCCAAGACTCGGGGCCTTGAATGGTCAGTCACAAACTCTGAGAAACTCATGGGCCATGACAGCACCAGAGGCCAAGAGTAGGTCCACAGCTGAGCCATCCAGCCCTGCCTGGCACAGGAGTCAGGGCCCAAGGAGCACACGTTTCAGATAGGCCAGGGTGGTGGCGTTGGCCAGCATCTCGATGTGCTCGCAGCCTGGCAGCTCCTGTAGCAACACTTGGTGCTCCTGGCGGCTCTGCCAGGCCTGGCACTGCAGGGCACTCTTCAAGTTCACAGTACCATCGCCGTCACCAAAGCAGATTTTAGGGTCACGGTCAGGGAAGCTCTCATAGTAGAAGGAGTCTGGTGTGGGGACACCAGTGCCATAGAGGCAGTGCAGTTGCACGCCAGGTGGCATTGTGGCCTCCACCAGCCCTTCTGTATCCTGCCGCATGAGCCAGCCGTCTTCAAAGCCGATGTCCTGGAAGAACCTGCGGTAGTCCCGCAGTGTGTAGTTGGTCGTGGGCGTCTGGACAAACACCTTCTCAGGTGACCACGTGTAGCTGTAGGGCAGCAGCCAGCTGGTGGAGACAGCTGACCGCTGCTGCTCCCGGATCTTCAGGGGCCCGATGACTGGGATCCGGTTGTTGTCTCCTGCAGGGAGAAGGCTCTGGTCAGTCTGTGCTTAGGAATGCCAGCTGGTTGGGCAGCATGTTCACCACCAGGCCCCTGCCAGGGGCCCAGTCCACAGTCCCGCATCTCTACCCTCTTATCATCATTGTAATCACTGTGACTCCCAGCCCTGCCTTGGCTTTTTTTTTTTTTTTCTTTTTGAGACAGGGTCTCCCTCTGTTGCCCAGGCTGGAGTATAGTGGCATGATAACGGTTCACGGCAGCCTCAACCTCTCAGGCTCAGCCAATCCTCCCGCCTCAGCCTTCCAAGTAGCTGGGACTACAGGTATGTGCCACCATGCCTCATGCCTGGCAAATTTTTTTTTTTTTTTTTTGAGGTAGGGTATCATTCTGTCACCCAGGCTGGAGTGCAGTGGTGCAATCTTGGCTCACTGCAACCTCCACCTCCTGGTTCAAGCGATCCTCCTATGTCAGCCTCCTGAGCAGCTGGAACTACACTCATGTCCCACCATGCCCAGCTAAAAATGTTTCCACTTTTTATACAGATGGGGTCTTGCTATGTTGCCCAGGCTGCTTGCCTTGGCTTTGTTTCTCTTTATTTTTGCTACATCTGGGAACCACACATCCAAGATGTTTTGTTTCTTTTGCTTTCCTCACCAGGGAGTGAGGCGGCACATACCCACAGTGTGATTTATGATGCTTCCTTTTCTATAAACTCTACCATCCTCCAAGTGCTGATCAGGTCTGTGGGCACTGACCTAGTCTAGTGAGTCAGCAGGTTGGCAGCCCAGAGATGACATGTTCTGCTTTCCCTTTTATGACACTGAACTGTGTACCAGTTTTTCTCTTCCTAAGCTCAGACCAGTGTTCAGCCAGCAGTGGCCTCATTCCGCCCACTTGCCTGTGCGCTGACCTGGGCAGCCAGGCATGCTAGAGACAGGGCAGGAGGGGAGGCTGCAGATGGAGGCGGAGTCCCAGTACACAGGAATGGGAACAACACAAACACCCGGCAGCCACGGAGGCCTCCGGGAAGTAAAAGCTGCAACTTGGGAACAGGGGCCTCTGGACTGTTCAGGATCCATGGTCGCCCATCACCCCACCCTGTATCTGAAAGCAGGGAGGCCTCTCGGACTGACTGTAGGGCCTCAGCTCTGCCTGCTGTGGCCTGGCTGGGGGACCCCTAAGGTAAGGAAAGCCCCGAGGGGTGCACGGACACCTCCCCGCACCACCCCCCCAGTCCTGGACCGCCAAGGCGGGAAAGAACAGCTTCCCAGCCTTTGAAGCAAAGCTCTAAGGGGACTCACAGATAAACTCTGAAAGGGGCCAGGGTTACCTGTCAAAACTCAGGGTACGCCCACATCCGTCCCTCCAGGCCCAGGCTAGACAGAAGGAGTGGCTCTAATGAGTCCTCACTAAAGCTGAGTGTCTTCCAGCCAATTCAGAGTCACTGGGCCTGACCCAATCACAATGCCAGTAGACCAAGCAGGTCAAGCAGTGGCAGGGACTTGAGCTCATGAGATGCTTGGCACAGCCCCGGCTCATAGCTCCCAAAGCGAGGGTCCATAAGCCTCCCTCAAGTCTTAGCAGAGGGAGGAAACTTCCCTCCTAGAGGAGGAAGCTCTACTCTATAGCTGCAGCTGGTGAGCTGCAACAGTCCTGAAAAGATGGGGGAGGAACCAGAAAAGGGGTGGCTTTCCCAACTGCCAGGCCAGCAGGTGCAGCCAGACCTGCACCTGCTTCCTCCCTGTGTTGCCTACAGAGGCTCCTTGCTGCCCGAAGATGGAGGTGCAACTCATAAATTAAAAACTGTAGTCTAGAGGCCAGGTGCAGGGGCTCATCCTTGTAATCCCAGAACTTTGGGGGGCCAAGGTGGACAGATCATTTGAGGTCAGGAGTTCAAGACCAGCCTGACCAAAATGGTGAAACCCCATCTCTACTAAAAATACAAAAAAATCTGGCTGGCTGTGGTGGTTCATGCTTGTAATCCCAGCACTTTGGGAGGCTGAGGCAGGCAGATCCTCCTGACTTGATGTCAGGAGTTAGAGACTAGCCTGGTCAACATAGCGAAACCCAGTCTCTATTAAAAATACAAAAATTAGCCAGGTGTGGCGGTACACGCCCGTAGTCCCAGCTCCCCGGGAGGCTGAGGCAGGAGAATCACTTGAACCTGGAAAATAGAGGTTGCATGAACCAAGATCATGCTACTGCACTCCAGCCTGAGTGGCAGAGTGAGAAAGACCCTGCCTCAAAAAAAAAAAAAAAATGCTCTAGCCTTCCTCCTCTGGGGTGAAGGTGGGGATGAAGAAGCAAGGATGGGGGTAAGAGTGAGGGACAGCTGGGAACAGAGGCTCACGCCTGTAATCCCAGCACTTTGGGAGGCCGAAGTGAGTGGATCACCTGAGGTCAGGAGTTTGAGATCAGCCTGGCCAACATGGTGAAACCCCATATCTACTTAAAATACAAAAATTAGCTGGGTGTGGTGGTGAGCACCTGTGATCCCAGCTACTCGGGAGGCTGAGGCAGGAGAACTGCTTGAACCCAAAAGACAGAGGTTGCAGTGAACCGAGATCACGCCACTGTACTCCAGCCTGGGCAACAAAGCAGGACCTTGTCTCAAAAGAAAAAAAAAAAAGAGGGAGGGACAAGGTTTAACCACACCTGAGCACTCTGGCCAACCACGCCTGAGCACTGTGTGTATATATGTGTGTTTTGTGTGTGTGTTGTGTGTATGCACAAATGAGTACCTGTGTGACCAACAGTTATGCTACTCTGTATACATGCTTTAAGAAACCTATACAGATTACAAGGACTATCAACTAGATAGGTGAAATTAGGAGTAGTGTTAGATTCTCTCTCTCTCTCTCTCTCTCTCTTTCATACCTAGTCCCCCAGAAGATTCTCTTCTGGAAAAAAAAAAAAAAGATATTTGAAAAAGAATGGGGCTGGGCACGGTGGTTCATGCCTGTAATCCCAGTACTTTGGGAGGCTGAGGTGGGCAGATTCCTCGAGCTCAGGAATTCAAGACCAGCCTGGGCAACATGGTAAAACCTTGTCTTTATAAAAAAATACAAAAATTATCCAGATGTGGTGCATGCCTATGGTCCCAGCTATTCAGAAGGCTGAGGCCAGAGGACTGCTTGAACCCAGGAGGTGGAGGTTGCAGTCAGCTGAGATAGCTGTACTATCAGCCTGTACTTCAGCCTGGGTGAGACCCTGTACCAAAAAAAAAAAAAAGAAGAAGAAAAAGAACGCCACTCTGAAGGAAAGAGAGTGCTGGCCAGGCACGGCGGCTCACACCTGTAATCCTAGCACTTCGGGAGGCTGAGGCGGGAGGATCACCTGGGGTCAGGAGTTCAAGCCCAGCCTGGCCAACATGATGAAACCCCGTCTCTACTAAAATACAAAACTTAGCCAGGTGTGGTGGTGGGCACCTGTAATCCCAGCTACTCAGGAGGCTGAGGCAGGAGAATAGCTTGAACCCAGGAGGCAGAGGTTGCAGTGAGCCAAGATTCCGCCACTGCACTCCAGCCTGGGTGACAGAGCCAGACTCTGTCTCAAAACAAAACAAAAAAAAAAAAAAAGAGGGCTGACCCAAGAGAAGAGTCATTGTGGAGACCAAAGCAACTCCATCTTGGATACTAATCCACCATGTTGGCTTCTGATTAACCCCAGATCCAGGAAGGCCACTGAGATTTCCACTTTATCTACTGTTCCTTGTGCATATATTCACCATAAATCTCACACAACCTCTGTGTTATCATCCTTCAATGTTCAACACATCACATCAGAGTCGCCCTTTCCCTACAGAATATAAGCTCTGGGTCTGGGGGCTAATAGTGTGGGGATCCACCATCTTGTCTAGCCACCACCTGAGACACAGATGTGGCTTCTACTCGTATGTCCCTATTAAATGTTTTTCTCTGAGAAACTAGATTTGTCAGCCTCTTTCTTCCTTGGACTTTTAGGGGTAGATTTGCATAGACCCCACACACTGTGGGACAGACATGAGGCATGCTGGCCTAGGAGGACACTTTGGAAGAGAAGAGAGGGCAGAATTCCTGGCAATAGCCCCCCACACTGGGCCAGGTAGGGTCTTACCTGAAGCCAGGACGCGCAGGGTCTTGGCCACGCCCCCCCAGGGCGCACCCAGTGACACGAAGGCCCGGATATACTTGTCCTTCCAGGCCTGCGGCTGCCGCTGCAGAAAGTAGAGCGTGTACATGTTGCCCATACTGTGGGCAACCAGCACCACGGGGCCCCCATACAGCTGGTACATCTCCTCGATCATCTCGCGGAGGGCCAGGAAGTAAGGCCCGTTTTCATCTGCAGGCCAGAGCCAGGCAGGGGTCAGGCGGGAAGGGTCCTGGAGCCCGAACCACTGAGCTTTTCTCAGGCCAGACACAAGATGAGAGGGGAGGGGAGGGTGCTCACATTCAAACGGAGTGGTCTGGGTCCCCCTGCCTTCCATGAAGGGAGGAAGCCTTATATTTCTCCCCAGGGCTCAGAGGCCCAGAGGTCACAGGGTGGGAAATGGAGGACAGGATAAGACTGACCAAGGGTGGTGGCTATGACCACTAGACTGGATGCCAGAGGCCCAGGGACAGGGGACAGCCAAGGACAAGGGGAGAGCCCAAGACCTGTGGTGCCCATGATCACCTCGCCCCTACCTCCCGAGACTTCAGGGAGGGAACGAGAGTGCCTGCTTACTTGGGGCTCGGCGCCAGTCATAGGGAGCCCCTCGGACATCCTCACCCCGTGTGTAGCCCCAGCCCACAAGGCTCTCCACCATGGTGTGGAAATAGGAACCTGTAGACAGAAATACAGAGGATAAGAAAAGATATACAGCTAGTGCCGGCCACCTACACTATGCCCAGC
The DNA here is from genome assembly GCF_002776525.5 of Piliocolobus tephrosceles. Lineage (NCBI taxonomy): Eukaryota > Metazoa > Chordata > Mammalia > Primates > Cercopithecidae > Piliocolobus > Piliocolobus tephrosceles. The sequence goes on along the minus strand of NC_045450.1, from coordinate 53,088,568 downwards.
ATGGAGACTGTGACAGTCGGCAGGTCCCTGGAAGAATGCTACAGGGCTCTGTGCCCACGCTGATCAGAGACAGCTCACAGGCTGTCTGTACAAACCAGCAGAGTTCCTCCAGTTCCAGCTCGAGTCCAGCAGAAACCCCATCCCAGCTCCCGGAGGCCTTGAGTGAGGCTACATACCCACGCTGCTTTTGCTGGGGTCCAGGAACTCCAGTGAGAAGGTCTTCCCAAAGCCAGGGACACGTACATCCACACCATCAGGAAACTGGGTGGCCCTGGATGTTTTGTTGTAAACCAGCCTGTTGTGAGAGGATATCGAGCCAGTGACCCAGAGGGGACACGGAGCTTGGTGTGTCTCAACCGTGCATCATGTCCTGAGTCATACTCCCTTCCCATGCCCAGGTTTGGTCAGATGGATAGGAGAGACCGAAAAGTAACAAAGCAGGTTGATAAAGCACAGATGTCCTGTAATCCCAGCACTTTGGGAGGCTGAGGCGGGCAGATCATCTGAGGTCAGGATTTTGAAACCAGCCTGGCCAATGTGGTGAAACCACGTCTCTACTAAAAATACAAAAATTGTCCGGATGCATTGGGTCAGGTCTGTTAATCCTAGCACTTTGGGAGGCTGAGGCTGGCAGGTCACCGGAGGTCAGGGGTTTGAGACCAGCCTGACCAACAGGGCAAAACCCCGTCTCTACTAAAGATACAAAATTAGCCGGGTGTGGTGGCAGGCGACTGTAATCCCAGCTACTCAGGAGGCTGAGGCAGGAGAATCGCTTGAACCCAGGAGGCAGAGGTTGCAGTGAGCTGAGATCACGCCATTGCACTCGAGCCTGGGTGACAAAGCAAGACTCCGTCTCAAAAAAAAAAAAAAAAAAGCACAGATCAGAGTAATTACATTCAAACAAGGACCCTACCAACACATACTTACTCCAAATACTGACCCCAGGACCCCTATCGAAGCAACGTTCCCCTCTCCCCCGTGACCCTACCCTAGAATGAGGGTCTTGGACCTGGTTGGGAGGAGGCGGCAGTCCTGGTTCGCTGTGAACTTCACACTGGACCCCAAGAGGCAGTCCACCCTCTTTCAGCTTCCCATTACTCCATCTCCTTGCATCCAGCTCCTGCCACCCAACATAACCCAGGCAAAGGAGATAGTGAGTGCAGTACACAACAGAACCAGACAAGGGCCGGGTGCAGTGGCTGACACCTGTAGTTCCAACACTTTGCAAGGCCAAGGTGGGAGGAATGCTTGAGGCCAGGAGTTCAAGGGCAGCCTGGGCAATATAGTGAGGCCTTGTTGCTACTAAAAATAAAAAATTAGTCAGGCATGGTGGTGCAGGCCTGTGGTCCCAGCTACTTGGAAGGCTGAGGCAGGAGGATGACTTGCACCTGGGATATTGAGGCTGCAGTGAGCCATAATCATGCCACTACACACCAGTCTGGGCAGCAAAGTAAGACCCTGTCTCAAAAAAACAAAAACAAAAAAACCACTAGGCCAGGTGCAGTGGCTCACGCCTATAATCTCAGCATTTTGGGAGGCTGAGGCAGGTGGATCACTTGAGGTCAGGAGTCTGAGACCAGCCTGGCCAACATGGTGAAACCCCATCTCTACTAAAAACACAAAAATTAACCAGGCATGGTGACGTGTACCTGTCATCCCAGTTACTCGGGAGGCTGAGGCAGGGGAATTTCTTGAGCCTGAGAGGCAGAGGTGCAGTGAGCCGAGATCGTGCCACTGCACTCCAGCCTGGTCAATAAGAGCGAAACTCCATCTCAAAAAAAAGAAAAAAAAAAAACCTAGAAAGGCACCATGCCTCAGGGCTGCTATAGGGGTGGGTAGGCAGACAGAAGAGGCAAGGCCCAGAGAAATGATGGGAGCTGGTGGGGAGAGACAGGAGGAAGGCCTTGTGTGGCCCCAGGTAGGTATAATTGGGTCCCACTTCCTCTGGGCATTGGCCACAGCAGCCAGTCAACCTCCAAACACATCCTCCATGAAGGAAGGGAATGAACCATGCTCCTATGGCCCCCTGGTACCCCAGGGCTGTATCACCTGTCAGACTGCAACGACAAGGCCCATGGCTTGCCCAGCAAATTCCTAAGCGCCATGACATAGGACATGGACCACCAGCTACTGACTTGAGATCCCTAACAGCCCTTTCTTAGTTTTCTTTCTTCTTCTTTTTTGAGACAGGGTCTCACTCCGTCCAGGTTGCAGTGCAATGAGGGCATCATAGCTCACTGTAGCCATAACCTCCTGGGCTCAAGTGATTCTCTTACCTCATCCTCCTGAATAGCTAGGCAGGCACCACCATGCCTGGCTTATTTATTTGTTTGTTTGTTTGTTTGTTTATTTTGTAGGGACAGGGCCACACTATGCTGTTCATGCTGGTCTCAAACTCCTGGGCCCGAGTGATCCTCCTGCCTCAGCCTCCCAAAGCACTAGGATTACAGGCATGAGCCACCGCACCCGGCCTATTAGTTTTCTGGAACTGTGCAATAAATTACCACAGACTCAGCAGCTTCTAACACTACACACATTATCTCATAGTTTCTGTCGCTGCAGTGCCAAACAGAACCAGACAGGACAGACCCCGCCTCAGGGCTAAGTACACGGCTGCGGCACCATATCCTGTGGGAAGAGGGTTGTCAAGGCCTGAATAAATGATGGGAACAGGGCGAGGGGCAGGTGGACACCTTATACCAGAAGAAAAGCCTTGTGCCTTTGTGCTAGGCCAGGAACCTTGCTCTGGCCCACCTCACAATGAAGAGGTAAATGTGCCCCCCAAAACACAGGAACCTAGAGTTTCTGGTGGTTCTGAGTCCCACCTGTCCCCTTAGATATCAGCCACAGAAAGCTGACAGGATCCCCACAATTGACCCAGATAACAGGTCCTGGAGGCCCATTCTCTCCAGAGGAATTTGTAGATTATCCCAATGGTCACAAAGCAAAGTAGCTTGTTGCTACTAAAAATAAAAAATTATCAAACAACAAAATGCAGAAAACTGTTCTGGAAAGCCAAAGCAGTTCTGCCTGGGTGAAAATCTAAACAGGTCAGAGAAGCAGTGAAGGCAGACAGGCCCCTCTTGGTATCAGCTGGCACTCCAACTGGCAATATCTGAGGCCATGTCCCCAGTATAAAAATAGAAATGCACACCAACAGCCCAGAAATAACCCCAGTCACACAACACACAGAGGAGGAAGGAGTCAACAAAACGGGCATCACAAACAGCTGGCAGGCCAGGGCGCCTGGAGGAGCAGCTAGAAAGTCTCTGGGAAAACCTTTTTTTTTTGAGACAGTCTCGTTCTGTCACCCAGGCTAGAGTGCAGTGGCCCGATCTCTGCTCACTGCAACCTCTGCCTCCCAAGTTCAAGTGATTCTCCTGTCTCAGCCTCTCGAGTAGCTGGGATTACAGGTGTGTACCACCATGCCCAGCTAATTTTTGTATTTTCTTTTTTTTTTTTTTTTTTTGAGACAGAGTCTTTTACTGTCCCCTGGGCTGGAGTGCAATGGCACGATCTCAGCTCACTGCAACCTCCACCTCCCAGATTCAAGCGATTCTCCTGCCTCAGCCTCTTGAGTAGCTGGGATTACAGGCGTGAACCACTACGCCTGGGCTTAATTTTTGTATTTTTAGTAGAGACAGGGTTTCACTGTGTTGGCCAGGTTGGTCTCGAACTCCTGACCTCATGATCTGCCCACCTCAGCCTCCCAAAGTGCTGGGATTACAGGCATGAGCCACCGCACCCGACCAGGAAAAACTTTTAATTTGGGAGACTCCATTCAGCTCAAACATGTATTGGGCACCAACTGTGTTTCTGGTTCTACTGCTATAAAGATAAAACAGAGACACACTCCCTCCCTTCACGGAGCTCAGCCTGGGAGGGAACCTCAGCTCAGAGCCACACATTCTGGGTTTGAATTCTGATTCTACCATTTATTAGCTGAGTGAACACAGGCAATCACTGTAACCTCGTTGAGCTTCCAGATTTCCCAGCTGTAAAGCCGGTTTAAAAACCACCTGTTGGCAAGTAATGCTGGTGAAAAAAAAAAAACAAAAAAAAACCCAGCACCTATTTCAAAATGGGATTGCTGTAAGACTAAACGAAAGTAAGTATATAAAATGTGTAGTGCCTGTGCAATTTGGGGAAACATGCCTGGAGACAAATTTGGGCACGTGATGACATTTAGAGGAAACAAGCATGGGGCCTGGGAGGAGGAGAGGCGAACCTCTCTGGAGAGTCAAAAGGGAGCTGTCACAAAGGGACCAGGGTCAGGTTGATTTGTTGTTGTTGTTGTTGTTTTGAGATAGGGTCTTGCTCTGCAACCCAGGCTGGAGTACAGTGGTGTGATCTCTGCCCACTGCAACCTCTGCTTCTCTGGCTCAAGCAATTCTCCTGCCTCAGCCCCCTAAGTAGCTGGGACTACAGGTACATGCCCAGCTAATCTTTTTGTAATTTGGGAAGAGATGGGGTTTTACCATGTTGCCCAGGCTGTTCTTCAACTCATGAGCTCAGGTGATCTGCTTGCCTCAGCCTCCCAAAGTGATGGGATTATAGGAGAGCCACAGTGCCTGGCCTAGGGTCATGTTTTAAAGGGTGAATGGAAGCACATTTATCAGGCAAAGGGTGTAGAAATAGATTCCAGGCCAAAAGAACAGCAGGTGCAAAGACATGGCATGTCCCAAGAAGAACAAGCAGCTGGAGACGTAAGGGAGGCCAAGTCACAGACAAGGAAAGGGGTGGGGGCCATGCCAAGGCTCTGAATAGCGGCTGGGGCACGGAAATTTTGTGTAGGCAGGCGTGGTGGCTCATGCCTGTAATCCCAGCACTTTGGGAGGCCAAGGTGGGCAGACCACTTGAGCTCAGGAGTTCTAGACCAGCATGGCCAACGTGGTAAAACACCATCTCCACTAAAAATACAAAAAATTAGCCAGGCATGGTGGTGGGCGCCTATAGTCCCAGCTACTTGGGAGGGTGAGGCACAAGAATTGCTTGAACCTGGGAAGTGGAGGTTGCAGTGAGCCAAGATGGCGCCAGCCTGAGTGACACAGTGAGACTCCGTCCCAAAATAAAAGAAAAAAAAATTGTGTGTAGGCATGAGAGGCCAGGGCTGGAGAGTAGAAGAACAAGGGTAGCTGGAAGGGAAAGTTAGTTCTGCCTGGGAGTGCAGAGGTGGTGCCGACCAGACCAGACCAGACCAGACCGAGGACCTGGGGAAGGAGAGAGGTCAGTGACCTCGAGATGAGGATAGAAGAAACAGGCTCTGGAGCCCTCTCAGGCCTGTTGGTGAGCAGCACCCCCGCTGTGTGCCCCAGCCCCCACCTGATATTATCAATCCAGCAGTCAATGATGACAGGCAGCAGCAGTTCCAGGTTCAGCCAGATTGTGAAGTAGCTTTCGGTCTTCTTGGAGCAGAGGTAGTGCACCACTGTCGGCTTATCCAGCTTGGCTTCCAGCTGGTTCCCCAAATCACCAGGGACTGCAGGGGGCACAGGACATGTGTGAGCCCTCGCCCTGGCAGGTTCAAGACTCCCAAGAACTTTGATGTCTGCAGCAGACCCCTTGAAGAGCCACAGATACTATGGCAGACCTGTGCAGTTCCACACCTCAAATTAAAGCACAGTGCCGGTGGCAGGAAATTCAGAGAGCAGGGACCTTGACTCAAAGGCCAGGGAACCATTTTTGTGCAGAAAAGCTGCTACTGCTGTGTAGTGCAAAGATGCCTGTGGGGGGCTTGGGAGAGGCCTGACATGTTTGGGGAAGGGCCCTAACACTGTCTCCAACTCCAGATAAAGTAAGTCTCCTAGATATTCACTGGAACATCCTCCTGGGCCATTCAGATTATTGGAAAGGGGTTTAGGGTGAAGTCACTCCCCATGCTAGGCCTCTGTTTCCATATCTGTTAAATGAGATTTTGGTCTGAATCACCCCCAGCAAACACAGACACACCTTTACACATAGTTTTTATGGTTAATGGACCCAGATGGGAGCTCTGCCTGGGAGGAGGGTCTTGGAGACCCCTTTGCATTCCAGAACCTCCAAAGTTTGGCCAAGGCCCTATCATTAGATATATACCCTCGAGGCGGGGTATGGTGGCTCATGCCTGTAATCCCAGCACTTTGGGAGGTAGGGAGGCGAGTGGATCACTTGTGGTCAGGAGTTCAAGACCAGCCTGGCAGGCCAGGCACAGTGGCTCACGCCTGTAATCCCAGCACTTTGGGAGGCCGAGGTGGGTGGATCACGAGGTCAGGAGATAGAGAACATCCTGGCCAACATGGTGAAACCCCGTCTCTACTAAAAATACAAAAATTAGCCGGGTGTGGTGGCACGCACCTGTAATCCCAGCTACTCGGGAGGCTGAGGCAGGAGAATCACTTGAACCTGGGAGTCAGAGGTTACAGTGAGCCAAGATCACCATTGCACTCCAGCCTGGCAACAGAATGAGACCCCGTCTCAAAAAAAAAAAAAAAAAAAAAAAAAAAAGACCAGCCTAGCCAACATGGTGAAAACCCATTTCTACTAAAAATACAAAAAATCACCTTGGCGTGGTAGCACATGCCTGTAATCCCAGCTACTCAGGAGGCTGAGACAGTAGAATTGCTTGAACCCAAGAGGAGAGGTTGCAGTGAGCTCGTGCCATTGCACTCCAGCCTGGGTGACAGACCAAGACCCGGTCTCAAAAAGAAAAAAAAAAGATATATACCCTGGAGGCTTGAACCCAAAGTCTTCCACCCATAGCTATCCCAGGCTACAGAGAAGACAGGGTCCTGTTCACCATGAGAGAGGAAGAAGGAAACAGAACAGAGCTCTTGGCCACTTGGCTAAAATTCAACCAAAGTATCCAGGATAGACTTGTGGGAGCGAAACGAACAGAAACATAGCTGAGAGAAGCTTACATTGGCACCCACCAGCCTACCAAGGGCCCAGGCCTTACTAAAGGCCAGAGTCCAGTAAGGTGCCAGAGAACAGATCATCTGGAGGGCCCTGGCATGGCTGGGAGCCCATGTTGGAAACAGCCACCCTGAATCAGCACCATTATCACCACAGTCCAGGCCCTCAGGTGACTTCTCTCCATCCCAGCCAGCCCGTTCAGTCTACTCAGAACTCTGGGGCCCTGGTGACACCCAAATCCCTCCCCACTGCTTCAAAGCCCTTCACAGTTTCGTTACTCCCAGTGACCTTTCAGGCCTCACCTGCCCCCACATGCCATGCTCTCACCACTTCTCAAACACATCCCCGTTTAGGGTCCACGATCATCTAGTGAAAAACCAGCACTGGGCTCTCCTGGACATTCACTGGGCACTGACTGTAAATCCAGCCCTGCACAGGGCATGCCCTCCCTGGGCACCATCCCAGTGTCTTCAGGGTGCCATGAGAGGCAGGGGTGGCACCTGCCTTCACCTCCCCTCATGGTATGGGTGCAGAGGTGGGGAGTCCCCATCACAATAGCCTCCGGATGACATGCCTGTGGACTGGGTAGGGCAGGGCGAAGACCTTGGTCACTGTCTCTACCAAACGGGAAATGGCTAAAAGAGGAAGTCACCAGATCTGCTTTACTCAGATGCTCCTTGCCCTGGTCAGGCTGTGTGGCCTCTAAAAATAGCAGTGGCCACTTCCCGAGCCCCTCTGTGCCTGGAACTAGGACAAGATCCATCTGCATGCCTTTCACCTCAAGTAACACTGGGAGGGGACAGCCTTACTATTCCACTTAACAGATGAGGAGACTGAGGCTGCAAGAGGTGGAAATGGCCTTGCCATTTCCTTCCCTTTGCCCAGGGTCTTCTGCATCACATCTCTCTGGCCTCTCTTTCCTCCACCACCATTTCAGGACCCACCCCTAGAGGATTCTGGTCCTCTGACAGTCAAGGTCAGATCCCTGCTCTGTGCCCAGGAGCTGCTTGTCCAACTGCCCACCACGATGTCTCCCAGGGCCAAGTCCAGCAGCCTCACTCCCTGAGAAGCTGGGCAGGTTAGGACTCCTGCTTCTCTGTGATTCTGGGTGGGGTCTGAGGCTCTTCTGCTGTGACCTAGGATAAACAGACTGACTGAATTGATGAGTGTGGTTAGCATTAATCCAGGCAAAATGGCTGTGTGCCAGCCACAGACCACGTGTTTCCCAATGCCATGCCCCTCAGACTCAGAAATCTGCAGACCCACCCAAGACTCCCTGAGGCCCTCAAGATAAAGTCCAGATGACCCAAACAGTCACAAGGCCTGTGCAGTCCACTCCTCCCCTGACTCAATCCCAGGCAGCCTGAGATGCTCACCCCTCTCCCCCTGCCCAGTACTCTCTCCTGGCCTTAGCTCCAGCTATATACTCCAGGAAGCCTTCCTTGACACCCACCCATCTGCTGGGTTGGTGGATTCTCTGTGCTTGCCCCACACAGGCTTCCTCTCTGGGGATCATTGTTATTCCTATCCTGCAAGCTTTGGGGAGGCAGGGCCAAGTCTCCCCAAATCCCATGGTGAACCTGGGCCTAGAATCCCCCTGGAGCATTTCCTGTCTGGGAACTCCTGGTGGGGCCTGCCTGGCACCACCCTGCCTGCCAACTCTACCCTTCTATGATTTACATCGTACCCATTTAAAGTATTCTCAGCAGAAAGAGCACGGAGATCACACTGCACTAGACTCCGCTTGTAACTCATGCCTCGGATGCCTCTGCTTTCAGGAATCCTGGCTGGCCACGGACACGCCAGCTGTGGATGGGAGTGACAGCCTGAATGAGGCACCCAAGTCCCCCTAGACAGAGGTCTCATCCCTGCCCATCCCCACAAGGAAATACTGTGGCCGCTGTAGAATTGCCAGGGTTGTGATCAAGGAGTGGTGTGGGCAGGGGAGGTCACCCAGCCTCGACATAGTCTAGTCCAAGCATGTGTGGCAGGGTAAGAGTACAAGCATGTTGCCTGACACAGGTTCATGGCCATTGCCCCAACCCTTTCCCCCGACTTCAGCGTCTTCAGTTTCCCTTAGGCCTTTTCCCTCAGGAAGTGCCACACATCTGATAAGTTGTGGGAGTTGGTGGCCAGCTAGGAGAGCAATCCTTTCCCTAAGGAGGTTCCCTTCAGTAATGCCTTCTGGTATATGTAGCATTGGAAGGGTCGAGGGTGACAGCCTCCTAGCCAGGCCCACGTCGATGCAGAGGTCAACTCAGGAGCCACTCTACACACCCCCCACCATCCCTCAGGAGTGGGGCTGAAGCACCTGTCTTTCTAGCCAAAAAATGTGGTAAGAGGAGGCAAGGCTTGGGAATGATGCAGACAAATGGAACTATGAATAACCAGATGGTAACACGCCCACTCACCCCCATTTTCTACCAGGTCAGGAGGTGGGGAGCTGACCACACCCGGCCCAGCATGGCGGGAGGTGGGCCGGCAGATCTAGATCACCTAAGTGACAAGAGAGACATCAATACGCTCCCCCATTCCGTGACTGGAACAGATGCAGACCTGGAAGGTAGCCCCGCCCGCGACCCGTCCCGCCCGACCGACGAACCCACCACGAGACCCGTGCCTCACCCAGCACCACTGGGGGGTGACGTCCGGCCGGGAGCGCTGGGTCCGCGAGCAGCATTAGCAGCAGCAAGAGGAACAGGAGGCCATCCGGGAGCAGCCCCACACGGTAGGGCCGGAGGTGGAGACCCATGGTGTACGACGGTCCCGGTAGGTCCAAGGGAGCAGGTTCAGCTCTCTGGGCTCTCGCCTAGGCGGGGGCGGTGGCGACGCACTGAACCCCGCCGCCCGCATCCCCCGCATCCTCCCGGCCAATCAGAGCCCTCCTCCCGCAAACGGCCTACCAATAGGGACTAGCCGCCATATACGTCCCTCCCAGTCGGGGCCCGCCGCCCTGCGCTTGCCCAACCCCCTGCTCCCGGGACCACGCTGCGCGCCGAGCACATCGATAGATCGAGGTATCTACCGCCTGGCTCCGGGCGCTCAGTCGCCCATCCCGCTGCTGTGTACCCCGCCCAGCCCTGAGTACCCGAAATCCGCGCTGCGCAGCCCTCACCTGGCGACGCCCTGACCTGGAGGATCTGGAACGGACAAGACCGGGAGAGGATAAGAGGTGCAGCGCTCGCTGCTGCTGAGCGACCCCGGTTAAAGCAAGAAGAGGGGAAGTGAGTCCCTGACAGTTCTTGGGCCTCAGGTGACCAGGAGCTGACCAGGACCTTTGTGCAACCCCCACACCAATTCTTAGCACACCCTGCCCCGAGGGCACCTGGGTTTGGCCAGTCAGCCCCTGTAACTCTGCCCCGGGATTACAGATGCGGGGGGAACCGGGAGAGGCCAGGTCAGCATGTTCAGTTCCCAAGAGAGGGGTTAATCTGTTCGTTTTAGGGGCGCAGAGTGCAGCGTCACCCCGCTAGTCCGGGTAGTTCGGGCGCGGGGTTGGGAGTGGGCTTGAGCCTGGATCCTGCGCCATGGGCCATCTGCAAGTTCGCCTGTAGAGCAGGAGAGGCATCGGGAGCTCGTGATCCCTCTCCACTCGGGCAAACCTGCAGAACCGGAGAGGACACGGACTCCCTGCGCCAGGAAGCAGGGGCAAACAGAGTGGGCAAAGACCTGACAGCCGGCACCATAGGTCACTGTGGGATAGAGAGACAAGAGTATTTGGGAAATAGAGGTCTTGATTCTCCACACACACACCCCTTCGAAGAGGCAGCTGCACCCTGATCATCCCATCCGGTCCCAAGAAATTTGTCCTGCCTCTTCCTTCCTTCTTCTTGGTAAGCAACTGACCTGGCTATGAAGCCACTATCTTGCCCTGCCCTTCTCAAGTTCTTATAATGAAACATGTTGGTGACTAGGCTACCACCACCCTCCCTCTTTCTTTCTTTCTTTTTTTTTGAGACAGGGTCTGTCTGTCACTCAAGCTGAAGTACAGTGGCACAATCACGGCTCATTGCCTCCTTGACTTCTCAGGCTCAAGCGATCCTTCCCACCTCAGCCTCCTGAGTAGCTGAGACTACAGCTGTACACCCCCACTCAGCTAGTTTTTTTAATTTTTTGTAGAGTTGGGGGGGTCTCACTATGTTGCCCAGGCCAGTATTGAACTCCTAGCCTTAAGTAATCCACCTGCTTCAGCCTCCCAAAGTGCTGAGATTACAGGTGTGTGCCACTGTGCCCAGCCCCACCCTCTCTTAAGGTCCAGCCATCTCCCCCTAAGGCCCTGGCTCAGGACTCCCAAAGCCCCCTCCTCCCCCACCTTCACCCGTGACCCGACAGAAGATCGGTGAAGACCCATCTGGTGAAATCCCAGAGACTCTTCTGCAGGCCTAGGGACAGGCAGGAGTCCAGTCAAAGGTTAAGTGGAGGAAGGGAAAGATCAAGAGGTGCTGGGCCATCTTGGACTGTGGCCACAGTCTAAATGTCTTTCCAGCCCAGCAGCATCCAGGGGCCCATGACATGGGCCCCTGGAAGCGTAGCCCTGTCCTCAAGAGGGATTCCCTGGTGCTTCACCCCCACGGGCCCTGCATGTGTTAGGAACCACAGCCATTAGGGGCAGGATGGCAAGGCCCAGTCAGCAATGACCCATGCTGGCACTGTGGAGAAGAGTCAGAAGGTGAGGTCCTCCCTTTTCACAATGACTCTGCCATCCACCTGATCCCCCAGGCTGCAGACTGGGCATCATCCTGAGCTCTGGATGCCTCCATGCTTCTTAGAACCACAACTCAGGTGGTCATAAGGGCTAGCCAGCTCTACCCTTCCCAAACCACACTACCCTATTCCCACAACAGCCTCATCACTGATGTCCCAATGCACGCCCTCGTTCCTGTGGGTCGTTCTCCACATGCCAGGCTGACACTATTTTTTTTTTTAGAGACAGAGTCTTGCTCTGTCACCTAGGCTGGAGTGCAGTGGCGCGATCCCAGCTCACTGCAACCTCTGCCTCCCGGATTCAAGCGATTCTCCTGCCTCAGCCTCCAGAGTAGCTGGGATTACAGGCACCCGCCACCACGCCCAGCTAATTTTTGTATTTTTTAGTAGAGACAGGGTTTCGCCATGTTGGCCAGGCTGGTCTTGAACTCCTGAACTCAGGTGATCCGCCCACCTAGGTCTCCCAAAGTGCTGGGATTACAGATGTGAGCCACCACGCCCGGCCCTGATTTTTTAAAAAAATCTTGCCCAAATTACTATCTCAAATTGTATGGTTTGCCCTACAAACCATAAATTCTCATTGGATGGGTTTTATTTAATCCTATATATCGGGACTTACTTTGCAATCTGACTCTGGCATAACATTAGGTGACAAGAAAGTCAAAATATTCCAAAACAATGTTTCTTTGCCATACTTTGAAATGGCCCTGCACAACTGTCCTTTGTGGAGGAAAATTTGCATCCGTAAAGAATCTCTATTGGCCTGGCATGGTGACTCATGCCTGTAATCCCAGCATTTTGGGAGGCGGAGGCAGGCGGATCACGAGGTCAGGAGATTGAAACTATCCTGGCTAACACGGTGAAACCCCATCTCTACTAAAAATACAAAAAATTAGCCGGGCGTGGTGGCGGGCACCTGTAGTCCCAGCTACTTGGGAGACTGAGGCAGGAGAATGGCGTGAACCTGGGGGGCGGAGCTTGCAGTGAGGCGAGATGGCGCCACTGTAGGGGAGGAGACTACCCCTCATATCATCTTATGCCCAATTTCTGCCTCCAAAGAAAGAAGAAGTAAAAACTAAAAGGCAGAAATGAAATCCACAAGCAGACAGCCTGGCGCCGCACCCCGGGCCTGGTGGTTAAAGATCGACCCCTGACCTAATTGGTTCTCTTATCTATAGATTACAGACATTGTATAGGAATGCACTGTGAAAATCCCTATCTTGTTTTGTTCCGATCTAATTACCGGTGCATGCAGCCCCCAGTCACTTACCCCGTGCTTGCTCAATCAATCACGACCCTCTCACGTGCACCCCCTTAGAATTGTGAGCCCTTAAAAGGGACAGGAATTGCTCACTCGGGGAACTTGGCTCTTGAGACAGAAGTCTTGCCGACGCCCCCGGCTGAATAAACCCCTTCCTTCTTTAACTGGGTGTCTGAGGAGTTTTGTTTGCCGCTCATCCTGCTACAGCTGCACTCCAGCCTGGGCAACAGAGCGAGACTCTGTCTCAAAAAAAAAAAAAAAATTATATTAACATAGCTAGTTCTTTTTCTTCCAGGCCCTCCCAATCCTGAAAAGATTAAGAGTCTAGCAACTTCTAAAGGTCTGATCACCTGAGGTCAGGAGTTTGAAACTAGCCTGGCAGCCAACATGGCAAAACCCATCTCTACAAAAATAGAAAAATTAGCTGGCCGTGGTGGCGGGCACCTGTAGTCCCAGCTACTCAGGAGGCTGAGGCAGGAGAATCACTTGAACCTGGGAGGCGAAGGTTGCAATGAGCCAAGATCACATCACTGCACTCCAGCCTGGAAGACAGAGCAAGACTCCATCTAAAAAAAAAAAAGTGTCCAAATATTTTACAGAGTTTGACTCTTTTCAACAGAATAAATCCAGAGACTGAGGAGCCAGTCCAGTCGTGGTATCTTCCTTGGGTGAGCACACAGCCAACACCCTTCACCCTTCCTGCTACTGGGCCCTTTGCACTCCCTCTCGCTGTCCTAAGCTCCAAGCTTCTGTACCAGAACTAGGTGGATCCTGGGCTTGAGGCAACCAAACTAAGACCAAGGCTTCCAGGCTCATTTGGTGGCCAAAGCTGAGTTCATTTAGAGGCTGGTGGAATCTCCCTAAAGCTTATGGCTCAGCAGGTCCCCATTCCTCTGCAGTCAGTCTCCCTGCAGCCAGGAGAGGCCTAACACTGATCCAGCCACAACAGAACCCTGGAGGCAAAGAGCCCAGAACAGAGATCATGCCACTGCACTCCAGCCTGGGCGACAGAGGGAAACTCCGTTTCAATAAAATAAAATAATATAAAATAAAAGGCTGGGCACGGTGACTCACACCTGTAATCCTAGCACTTTGGGAGGCTGAGGCGGGCAGATTGCCTGAGTTCAGAAGTTCAAGACCAGCCTGTGCAACATAGCGAAACCCTGTCTCTACTAAAAATACAAAAAATTAGCCAGGCGTGGTGGTGCACACCTGTAATCTCAGCTACTCAGGAGGCTGAGGCAGGAGAATTGCTTGAACCTGGGAGGCGGAGGTTACAGTGAGCCGAGATTGTGCCACTGCACTCCAGCCTGGGTGACAGAATGAGACTCTGTCTCAAAAATAAATAAAAATAAAATAAGCCGGACGTGGTGGCTCACTCCTGTAATCCTAGCACTTTGGGAGGCCGAGGAGGGCTGATCACGAGGTCAGGAGTTTGAGACCAGCCTGACCAACATGGTGAAACCCTATCTCTACTAGAAATAAAAAAATTAGCCAGGCGTGGTGGTGCGCGCCTGTAATCCCGCTACTCAGAAGGCTGAGGCAGGAGAATCGCTTGAACCCGGGAGGCGGAGGTTGCAGTGAGCCAAGATCCTGCCACTGCACTCCAGCCTGGGCGACAGAGCAAGACTCTCTCTCAAAAAAAATAAATAAAATAAAACAAAATAAAATAGGCCAGGCGCAGTGACTCACGCCTATAATCCCAGCACTTTGGGAGGTGAAGGCGGGCAGATCACCTGAGGTCAGGAGTTTGAAATCAGCCTGGCTAACATGGTGAAACCCCGTCTCTACTAAAAATACAAAAATTAGCCGGGCGTGGTGGTGGGCGCTTGTAATCCCAGCTACTCAGGAGACTGAGGTAGGAGAATGGCCTGAACCCAGGAGGCAGAAGTTGCAGTGAGCGGAGATCGCGCCATTGCACTCCAGCCTGGGAGACAAGAGCAAAACTCCGTCTCAAAATAAAATAAAAATAAAAATAAAGCCAGAGGGTATTGGCCTGATGGGGGCATCGAGGGGACCCCTTTGTCACCACTGTCCTAGTGCTTTGCTCAACCTCGAGCGCACGCCCCTCCCCCTCCGCTTCTAGCAACGGAGTCAGCGCGCCCTCTGGTGTGCTCTGCAGCCACTCTGCACAGGTGCGGGGATCCCAACCCAGCAGGTGGGGCCCAACGCGCTGCCTAGTAGGGTGGCCCGGGAGATAAGGAGGGTCGCTGAGAGAGGGGACGGGTCTGGGCAGGCAAGAGTGGATCTCCGCGGTGTTCCCCAGCGTCAAATCCTCTTGCACTGCGAGATCTTTCCTGGCCGGGAAGGGAAGGAGGGAGGGTGTTTTCGCACCGCTCCTAGACGCCCTGGAGGTTCCACGAGACCCGCGGCACTTCCCGCCTTACACCCGGTATCTGCCCGGGCTTTCATGTACCCGCAGCCACAGCGCCGGCTGCCTTGAGGGGTCCAACTCAGGCAGGCCTGAGAGCCAAGGTGAGGGTAAAATTTTGCGAGTATGAGGCCCACGGAACCCAGTCCTTTCTTCCAAATATCTGGCACGCGGTTTTGAGAAAGACCCTCGGGCGGCCTGGGCCATTGGGGCCTTGCCTACCTCTCTGCCGTACCAATCTCCTATTCATTAATTCATGAACCCCAGGGGAGCGAGGAGTGGGGTGGGGGTGGGAGACAATTTTCAGAGAAGTACAGAAATCTCAAACCACAGAGGGGACCCCTGCTGTGGAAGGTAGAAAATCTGGAGGAAGGCCGGGAGCAGTGGCTCGCGCCTGTAATTCCAACACTTTGGGAGGCTGAGGCGGACGGATCACGAGGTCAGGAGTTCCAGACCAGCCTGGTCAATATGGGGAAATCCCATCTTTATTAAAAATATAAAAATTAACTGAGCATGGTGGCGTGCGCCTGTAGTCCCAGCTACTCGGGAGGCTGAGGCAGAAGAATAGCGTCAACCTGGGAGGTGGAGGTTGCAGTGAGCCGGGATCGTGCCATTGCACTCCAACCTGGGGCATGAAGCAGACTCTAAAAAAAAAAAAAAAAAAAAAAAAAATGGAGGAAGAACTGGGGTTAACTAGACAAGGGGCAGGACTGGAGGGGAGGAAAGGACACAGATGAGATCCTACTGCAAAGGCCTGTGTCTTACCATTGCTGAAATACCTTATGGCAGAAGCAGGTAGCCTTAGACAACAGTTCATTCATTCAGTGACAGGCAATGGGGGTAAGCTTCTATCTTCGAGGATGGGATGATGGAGCAGGGAGACAATAAACGGTTAATAAACGTGTTATAAGTTGGTTAAGTTGGGGGGGTCGGGGGGCAGAAAGAAGCAATGAGGGAGTGTGGGTTGTTTAGTAATAATGGGGTGATCTGGGAGGACTCATCTGAAGATGAGTAAGGGATCTCAGCAAAGCAGGACCCCACTCTCCGGCCCGGTATTTAAACGAATTTGGTTTTTAAAGAAGAATCCAAGGGTTGGAGCTGGGCCTGCGGTTGCTCACGCCTGTAATTCTAGCCCTTCGGGAAGCCGAGGTGGGCAGAGTTCGAGACCAGCCTGGTCAACATGGCGAGACTCCGTCTATACAAAAAATACAAAAATTAGCCGGGCGTGGTGGCGGCGCCCTTCTGTGGTCCCGGCGCACGCCTGTGGTCCCAGCTACTTGGAAGGCTGAGGTGGGCGGATCGCTTGGGCCCCGGGGATGTTGAGGCTGCTGTGATCAGAGATTGCGCTGTTGCACTCCAACCTGGGCGACAGAGTGAGACCCTGTCTCAAAAATAAATAAATAAATAAACAAACAAATAAATAAATAAAATAAGTAGAATATGCCGGGCGCGGTGGCTCATGCCTGTAATCCCAGCACTTTGGGAGGCCGAGGTGTGTGGATCACTTGAGGTCAGGAGTTCGAGACCATCCAGCCTGATCAACGTGGTGAAATCCAGTCTCTACTAAAAAAACACAGGCGTGGTGGTGTACGCCTGTAATCCCAGCTACTTGGGAGGCTGAGGCAGGAGGATCACTTGAACCCGGGAAGTGGAGGTTGCAGTAAGCCGAGATCGCGCCACTGCACTCCTGTCTGGGCAACAAGAGCAAAACTCCGTCTTAAAGAAAAGAATAATAAAAATTTAAAAAATAAAAAATAAAAAGAATCCAAGTGACAGGAGTTGTCTTGCTATGGGGCCGGCCGGATGGGCGCCCGGGGTAGTTTAGGGGAGCCGCACTGCGCTACCAGCCCGTGCCTCAGGTTCACGACCCAGCGGCGACTTGGGCAAGCATAAGCGTCATCCGTGGGAAAGCGCTCAGGACGGCCAGAAACGCCACAACGGAGCGGTCACCTCGCGAAGGAGGCTTCCGTGAAGAGTGGGTGTGGAGACCCACGCTGAAGAGGAAAAAGGGCCTAGAGGCTGCACAAATGAGGTCGCCAGGAGGGACGAAATGGAGACCGAGTAGCGTCCGGACCCCTGGGCGGGGAAGCTGTGACCCTGTGCTGTAGGAGTGGAACCCAGACAGGAGCCGTGGACGAAACGACAGGCTTCTGTGGGGCCTTAGGACTGCGGCGGTTAGGGACACAGGTTTATGGGAATTGGCTGGAAGGGCGTGGCCACAGGAAGGGCCTCCTCCGCCAGGCGCAGGCGCGCTACGGGGCGGGAGGGGGAGGAGTCTTACTCGCGGGTTCGCCCCGCCCCGCGAACAAATATTTGACATTCCAGGCTTATCGGGAGGCGGGGCCCGAGGAGCAACGTTCTCCCTTCCCCCCGCGCCTGATTTGCTTACCGTTTCCGGGGGAGGAGACACATGGGCCAGTGCCCGGGTGGGCGGTCCGGAGATGGGCAGCCGCGCACCGAGGCCCGCCTCCACCTGTAAGGAAAGTAAAGTGCTAGTGGCTCGAACCCACCGGGCGAAGAATGCACTTTCCTTTCTCTCTCTGTCGCCGTGTCCGGGCGGGAGTCATTTCCGTCCCGGGCGCTTGTTTCTTTAGCTGCCAAGTGGAGCTACGCTGAGCTCTCTCGCCCCGGGCCTCGCCCCTTCCCCGGGCATGAGCTCTGGGGATGCGCCCGGGTGTCCCGCTCTCTCCATTGTCCAGGGGCCGGGACGCAGCTCCCTCCTTGTCGGAAAGCGCATGGTGCGGCTCTAGTCTCAGTCTCGAGTCGGGCTAGGCAACCGCGTGACTCAGTTCCCGCCAGGCTGGAGCCCCCTCCTTCCTGCTGGATTATTCAGTTTCTCAGTCACTTATTCAGTTTCTCAGTCACCTCCCTGGGAGAGTTTGGGAAAGTAAGGAACGGCCGGGAAACGCGCCATAAAGGAGCCTCACCAAGCTCCACTGGGCGAAGGGGGCACTGGGATCCCCCAGCGCGGGACTGTCAACTGGGTTGTAGGTGCGGGATGGAAAAGGGAGCATCTGCAGCCCGCACGCGCGCGCACACGCTCAACTCTAGCTCCGCCATCCGCCAGAGCGCTTGCAATCTCCGGGCAGTTTCTCCATCGTCGAGAAAGGGACGAAAGCAGGCAGGCCCCTACACGTGGGGGTTCGGAGGCTCCAGGCCCCTTCTACCCCTCTCAGCCTTGTCTAGGGTGCAGCTCTCTGGGGTTGGGGGGGTTCCTTTCCCCAGCATTGAGGCCTGCTCACTTCCAACCCACAACGACCGCGCTCTGGCACTTCTCAGTGCCAGGCTACCGCTCGGCCCTAGCGTCTGCGTGGACAAGCCCTTCCCTGTGATCCCTGGAGACCACCCCACAGCTCTAACCCTGATGTTCCCGCCGCCCTCCCCTTTCCCAGCTGACTTCTGGTGATTTCCCCCACAGGGTGATACCCGGCAACTCTCACCGCCCCCTTGACCCTTTGACTTCCATCAACCCCAGACCTGCCGTGGTGACCCCCACAGCCCCTAGACTGCCTCCTGGCGCCTTCCATAGGTCCTGTGTGACCCTCTCGGAGTAGAGAAGGCCTCTTGCATGGTCCTTTGTAGAGGCCTGACGGCCCCTGGGGAAGAATAGGGGAGAGCGAAGAACGGGTTAGCCCCAAGAATCAGGCAGGACCAGCCCTAGAAGTAGGAATCCGGATCCTGAGCGTGCACCCAGACCGGGATTATGAGTTCTTGCGTCCTGGGCTGGGTTGTGGCGGCCCTCCCCCAAGGTTCCCGGGGCCGCCCCGGTCACGTGGCCGGCGGGCAGGCAGGTAACTAGCCTGGAGAGGGCGTGGGCCGGTAGCTGCCCCGCCCCGCGGGGCGCCACGGGCGGGTCTCGGCAGCGCCCACTGAGCCAGCCGGGCCGCAGGTGCCGCCCCCGACACACGGTGTCCCGCCCAAGCTGATTCGCGTCTGCCGTCGGTCGGTGCCTGCGTGCGCCTCGTCGGTCCGCGTGTGTCTGGCCGAGCGCCCCCTTCCTCTGCGGCCATGACTCCGCCGCCGCCCCCGCCCCCAGGCCCTGACCCCGGGGCCGACCCCGCTGCAGACCCCTGCCCCTGTCCCGGATCACTGGTCGTCCTGTTCGGGGCTACGGCGGGTGCGCTGGGAAGGGACCTGGGCTCGGACGAGACCGACTTAATCCTCCTAGTCTGGCAAGTGGTTGAGCCGCGGAGCCGCCAGGTAGGGTGGAAAGGAGGCGGTGAGGTCCCCAGGGAGCTTCCGGGGTCGAGGGGCGCGGCTGATCGGTTCCCCCGCCGCTCACAGGTGGGGACGCTGCACAAATCTCTGGTTCGCGCCGAGGTGGCCGCACTGAGTACGCAATGCCGCGAGGCTAGCGGCCTGAGCGCCGACAGCCTGGCGCGGGCAGAGCCGCTGGACAAGGTGCTGCAGCAGGTGAGCGCCGGGGTAGGTGGCGGCACGGCCTGGCCGTGAGGACATTTCTGGGCGGGAGAGGCTGCCGGAGGCTAGGCCTGGCGTGCGGCAACCAACCGGCCCGGGCGGCAGGACGGGATCTGGTTTGAAACTTTGAGCGACTCTCGCGTGTGCGTGTCCCTTTCATCCGCGCGTGCCGGCCATTCCCCTGGGCGCCTTACTTTTCAACCATTGCAGGAACCTACTCCTACCGAAGGGATCAGGACGCAGGCTTTGGGATCCATCCCCAGTTCCCGCCCGGGGAGCGAGGCCGAGACGCCTTTGGGAGACCTGCTGGGTCAGGTCTCTCCGAGCCGCAGTCGGAAGCGAAAGGGGTCGAGGGGCCCATATAGGTCACCGGTCCTTGCCGCCCGCGTCTTCGGCCCGCTTGGGAGCCGCTGGAGTGGAGGCGTAGGGCGGTGTCGGCCCTAGAGGTAGACGCCGCCAGGTGTAAACTGCTCGTCTAGGCCTGTCCCGGCCGGCTGGCCAGGCGTGGGCGCTGTCCCGGCCTGGCCTGGCCTGGGGGACTATCTGCCTGCTGAGTGCAAAGGCCTGGGGTGCTTCCTGCCCTAGCTGAAGTGGGAGGTGGTTTCCATTGCTGTTTTCTTTTCCTTATCTTCACTACGTCGCTCACTCTGTGTCTGACTCTTGAGTGTAATTAGTCTAAGTCCTTTATACGCACACATTCTTTCATCTTCCAACAACTCTGTGGTTCCTGATGAGGAGGCACCACGATGATGATTCTTGTCTGTTCCAGAAGGGCTCTGGGCCCTTCACTTGGGGAGTTTGCAGGAGGAGAGCTGGGTTGCCTTGCTCTGTCAGCCTCAGGTTGTAAAGTGTCACAGAATTGGCAGGGAGGGTCCGTGGGTCAGTGATTAGTGCTTATACTTCTCCAGCCAGGATGGAGGCTGGGGGAGGGCTGGGCAGCCTCAGGAGTGCCACCCCCTCTATGAGCAAACAGCTCAGTGCCAGCCGGTCGATAGGGTGTGGGTCAAAGCTCATGCTGCCCCTGATGTCCAAGTGTGGAGCTCTGTCCTTGGAGTTTCTCTGCCCCTCGGTTGGTCAGACCTGGAGGCGGGGCTGCCATTGACCATGAGCCTTCTGGGCCTCAGGCAGGACTGGGCCTCCCCCACCTGTCTGAGGGTGGTGCCTGGTCAGAGACAGGTTTAACCTGCTTTGCTCCGCCTCTTCCCACCTGCTTGTCCCACTCCAGGTGTTTGCTCTGGCCCCACTCCAAACTCCTGGAGTGTGTGTGTTGAGGGCTTGGGTTATGTGTGATTGCCCTCATTTGGCCTGGAGAAGGTGACAGTGGACTGGAACAAGGTTGGGGGGTGAGGGGAAGGGACATAGGGCTAGATTCAACAGGTGTGGCCTCTTCTTCCCAGGCAGGATAGGGTTGAACATCTGGCTGAACCAGCTTTGCAGCCTGCCTCCTTCCTCCTCCTACCCTCACTTCCTGCCTGCCCAGCTGTGAATCTGTGTGTTTCTCTCTCCCCATTCCCTTTCCCCAGTTCTCACAGCTGGTGAATGGGGATGTGGCTCTCCTGGGCGGGGGCCCCTACATGCTCTGCACTGATGGGCAGCAGCTATTACGACAGGTCCTGCACCCTGAGGCCTCCAGGAAGGTATGCCCCTGAAGGAAAACCGGGCTGGGGGGCAGGGTCAGTAAGGGTCCCAGGACCCCTGTTGTCCTGAGGGTGGGCAGGGCACTCATCCCCAATCCTATGTGCCCCCAGAACCTGGTGCTCCCCGACACATTCTTCTCCTTCTATGACCTCCGAAGAGAGTTCCATATGCAGCATCCAAGTACCTGCCCTGCCAGGGACCTCACTGTGGCCACCATGGCACAGGGTATCTGTGACCCAGAAGGGTTAGGGTGGACAAGCCACTGTGGGAACATGTGTCTGAGTATGCGCATGCTGGTGGGTGGGTAATATGGACACATGCAAGTCTGCATTATCTGCTAAGTCCCTGAGTGTACCTGTGTCTTTGTGTCTGTGCTAGGATGTTTGGAATGTATGTGTCTGTGTCTGGACTGGGGATCTGTAAGTGCACACATGAACTGGGCCAAAACAGATGTATATGCTGGTCTCCAGCATGTGTCTATGGAGGGGAGTTGGGCCCAGGGGTAAACAGGATTCGTGCTTATGCTGTCTTCACTGTCACTTCTCTGCCCATAGATTTAGGACTGGAGACAGATGCCACAGAGGATGACTTTGGGGTCTGGGAAGTGAAGACAATGGTAGCTGTTATCCTCCATCTACTCAAAGAGTCCAGCAGTAAGGTTTCCCTCACTGCCTGTCACCTGTTCTCAGGGATGACGAATGCCTGCCTATTACTCCTCCCCATTGTGACCTTCTCTAAGAGACCACAGGGGAAGCCTCTTTGTCACTTTTTCTTTTTCTTTGAGACAGAGCCTCGCTCTGTAGCCTAGGCTAGAGTGCAGTGGTGCAAACTCAGCTCACTGCAACCTCCACTTTCCGGGTTCAAGCTATTCTCCTGCCTCAGCCTCAAGTAGCTGGGATTACAGGCGCTTGCCATCATGCCTGGCTAATTTTTGTATTTTTAGTCAAGACCAGGTTTCACCATGTTGGCCAGGCTGGTCTCGAATTCCTGATGGCAAATGATCCACCCACCTTGACCTCCCAAAGTGCTGGGATTATAGGCCTGAGCCACTGCGCTCAGCCTGTCATTTCTTCATCTCCCTCAACTGTCCTCCTTTTGCAGAACTTGGTGGGGAGACCCCTCTCCAGCACACCCTGCTGACCCCCACACCATCTTTTCTCAGGTCAATTGTTTTCGAAGCCTGAGGTGATAAAGCAGAAATATGAGACAGGGCCTTGGTGAGTGTGGGAGCAGGGGCTGGGGGGTGACAATAGCTGGATAGCTCTGACAGCACTGTGCCCTGCCCCTACAGCAGCAAGGCAGATGTGGTGGACAGTGAGACTGTGGTACGGGCTCGTGGGTTGCCCTGGCAGTCATCAGACCAGGACGTGGCTCGCTTCTTCAAAGGGCTCAACGTGGCCAGGTGGGTGTGGTGGGGTGGGTGGACCCAACTGGACAGGCCTACCCAGGAGGCACTAACAGCACTGGCTCCACAGGGGTGGTGTAGCACTCTGCCTCAACGCCCAGGGCCGCAGAAATGGTGAGGCCCTCATCCGCTTTGTGGACAGCGAGCAGCGGGACCTAGCGCTGCAGAGACACAAGCATCACATGGGCGTCCGCTATATTGAGGTGGGGCTTTGGGCTGGGAGTGGAGCAGGGCCAATCTGAGCCAGGCCTGAGACCCACAGGCTGCTCTCTCTGTATCCACAGGTATATAAGGCGACAGGGGAGGAGTTTGTAAAGATCGCAGGGGGTGAGTATACCCCAAACAGGGCCTGGCTCCCCTGGTCCTTGATCCATATCTCACTTCCCCACCACCCCCTTGCCTGCCTGCTCACCTGCATGGGTGAGTGTCTGAAGGGGCACGAGTGAAGTCAGCAGGTGACTCCCATGTCCCCCACACAGGCACATCACTAGAGGTGGCTCGTTTCTTGTCACGAGAAGACCAAGTGATCCTGCGGCTGCGGGGACTGCCCTTCTCAGCTGGGCCAATGGACGTGCTAGGCTTCCTGGGGCCTGAGTGCCCAGTGACTGGGGGTGCCGAGGGGCTGCTCTTTGTGCGCCACCCTGACGGCCGGCCGACTGGTGATGCCTTCGCCCTCTTTGCTTGTGAGGAGCTGGCACAGGCTGCACTGCGCAGGCACAAGGGCATGCTGGGTAAGCGATACATCGAACTCTTCCGGAGCACTGCAGCCGAGGTGCAGCAGGTGAGCGCCCAGGGCTTCCCACCCCTAGAAGTACTGTTACTCCAGGGTGGTCCTCTGTGCCCCCACCCTACTTGGCATGACCAGCCTGTTGCTGCCTTCCTTACTAGGTCTTGAACCGCTATGCATCTGGCCCACTCCTTCCCACACTGACTGCCCCACTGCTGCCCATCCCCTTCCCACTGGCACCTGGGACTGGGAGGGACTGTGTACGCCTCCGAGGCCTGCCCTACACAGCCACCATTGAAGACATCCTGAGCTTTCTGGGGGAGGCAGCAGCTGACATCCGGCCCCATGGTGTGCACATGGTGCTCAATCAGCAGGTGACGCCACTGCTTGGTAGGGGGAACACATCAATAGGAAGGGGTGTGTGTTAGGGGTAAGGCACTCTTACACATGACAAACTGCTCACAAGATGGTGTGCACAGGGCCGGCCATCGGGCGATGCCTTCATCCAGATGACATCAGCAGAGCGAGCCCTAGCTGCTGCTCAGCGTTGCCATAAGAAGGTGATGAAGGAACGCTACGTGGAGGTGGTCCCCTGTTCCACAGAGGAGATGAGCCGTGTGCTGATGGGGGGCACCTTGGGCCGCAGTGGCATGTCCCCTCCGCCCTGCAAGCTGCCCTGTGAGTGCCCTAGGGGCTGGGGAAGAAGGCGGCCTGTGGGAGTCAGGCTGTTGAAGCCCCTACTACTTTATATAGTGGGAACTCCTTTCTGGCTGCCCCACCCAGGGCAGTGCTAGGCTCCGTGCACATGCACTTTCTACTTCTGTCTCTAGGCCTCTCACCACCTACCTACGCCACCTTCCAAGCCACCCCAACCCTCATTCCCACGGAGACGGCAGCTCTATACCCCTCTTCAGCACTGCTCCCAGCTGCCAGGGTACCTGCTGCCCCTACCCCTGTTGCCTACTATCCAGGGCCAGCCACTCAACTCTACCTGAACTACACAGCCTACTACCCAAGGTACCCTGCAGCTAAGAGAACACCACAGTCCCGCTCCCTGTCCCAATCTGGGGAAGGGTCACGATCCCCTTTCTGGACCAGATGACAAGGGAGTAAGGTGGGAGCTGGCTAACACCATCTACAAAACAGATGGAAGATGACTGTAGAAGCTGGGGCTTCAGGGAGGAGGAACTGAACTAATCACAAGGCACGAGCAAGGGAGGAGGGAAACAGGTCTCGGTCTAGGCCACATGTGGCATGCATGACTAAACCTTGTCTCTCCCATCCTAGCCCCCCAGTCTCCCCCACCACTGTGGGCTACCTCACCACACCCACTGCTGCCCTGGCCTCTGCTCCCACCTCAGTGTTGTCCCAGCCAGGAGCTTTGGTCCGCATGCAGGGTGTCCCATACACAGCTGGTATGAAGGATCTGCTTAGCGTCTTTCAGGCCTACCAGGTGAGATTGTGTGGCTGGAGGGCCTGGCGGGTCTGGCTGAGCTCTTTGCCCTAAATCTGCATCCCTTCTGTAGCTACCCGCTGATGACTACACCAGTCTGATGCCTGTTGGCGACCCACCTCGCACTGTGTTACAAGCCCCCAAGGAATGGGTGTGTTTGTAGGAGAGAAAGCCAGGAGGTAAGAGCCAGCTGATATCCTCAGTGAACATGTCTCTCCTGCATCCAGAAGACCAGCACCCTCAACCTGGTAGCTTCTTTCTGGCTTGTCAAAGCTCTCAGAAGGTACCTAGAGGAGCCCAAGCCCCAGCTCCACCCTCCACTTATTCTTCTGCCTGTTTCCCCCAAAGACAATGGCT
This sequence comes from Piliocolobus tephrosceles, assembly GCF_002776525.5. Taxonomy (NCBI): domain Eukaryota; kingdom Metazoa; phylum Chordata; class Mammalia; order Primates; family Cercopithecidae; genus Piliocolobus; species Piliocolobus tephrosceles. The sequence goes on along the minus strand of NC_045450.1, from coordinate 53,063,342 downwards.
GAACCCTGCATGCAGGGCTGGGGGAGGAATGAGGCTAACCGGCTCCTGATGGCCTGAGCCAGGCATCTTGACTGGCACCTGGAGAGCCCTTTAGTATGTCCTGGCTGTGGCTCATGCCGACAGATACAGCGGGGCTGATAGGTCCATGGCAGGCTTGCTTTCTTTTTTAAAATGGAAGCTCTGGTACCTTCAGTGTATGACTCCTGGGAGAATCAAGGGTCCATCTGAGCCTCTGAGTAAAGATCCCAATGTTCTACCTCCCCCTGTCCCTCTGGTGGGGGATAAGGAGGCAGAGAGAGCCAGCCCTACCCTCAGAATATCTGGACCTCAGAGACCATGTTGTGCCAGGGATGGTCCCACCTAAAGATGCTAGCCCCTCTCCAGGTGGGCATAAGGAGTAACAGATGGCAAAACCACAAACTATTTTGATGGACTGTGCTGCAGTATCACCAGAAGACATTAGGGGGCAGGAGGCCCCCACACAAAAACTCAGGCTTGACTTTTAAAGGGGACTTTGCCAACTTTTCTTGTATGCCTTCCGAAAGCCAGTTGCCCTGAACCCAGCAGACACCGTGGAATGTCCTTTGCACGCATTAAATGGTACAGAACTGAAGCCTCAGAAGCAATTTGGAACTCGATTTTCTCTTCCTTAAATGAAAAGTTATTAACCAAATGGACTTTTTAAAAGCCACAGGACCCTTAACTTTGCCCCAAAGTGAGGAGCTCCACACCAACCCCAGGCAGAGGAACACTCAGACAGATTAAGGAGACTGTTGACCTGTCATTGTTTATTATTTCAGCACTAAAACTGAGGAGCCTCAACTGCTGGCTCTTCCCTTTGTATTTGTGTAAGGAGCACTGCACTCCCATAAAAGGTTTTAAAATACAAAATGTACAAGAACACACAATTCCAAGTGCTGTAAACATAACTGAGAACCAGTTCCTTTACTAAACATCCATTTTATAAAATACAAGGTTTCAATTTGAGCCCATCTGAGCCTTAAAGATCCATTCTGAATACCAAAGACAAGGTTTCACAGCCAGGCCCAGAAGAGGTCTGGTGATAATGGCTGGCCCTAGGTGGGGATAGTTTATACCTGGGCAGCAGCACCACACATGAACCCGAAGACATGTTCCTTTTAAAGCTGTTTTCAGCCATGTTTCTCTGTGCATCTCCAGTAAGCAGAAGGCTACTCATTCCATTCCTCAACCCAAGAGCTAGCACAGTTAGAGTAGGAGGGGGTGCATACTAGCACGTGCCCAGTTGCTCAGTGCTGCTACTATAAATTGATTTGCATAGTCCAATGGATGTGTGCTTTAACACCACTATGTTGCACAAAAATTTAAGTCTTTATCTACAAAGCCAAAAAATATTGACTCTTAACACCAAAGCTTTTACAAAGCTGATATAAAAATGCTTACATAGTATACAAAGCTCTATTTTAAAATTTAATGTTTATTTTAAATAGGAAAGCATTTCTAGTGCTACAGGCATCAAGGTATTTAGAAGGCATCAAAATTTGGTGCATAGCAACTCTGGATCATAGAGGCTTTTAATTCTTGAGGGCAGCAAAGCAGCCCCCAAAGGGTATTGCAAGGGGAACTCTTGCAATAACCCCACGTGAGGCAGCTACACCAGGGGCAAAAGGGTAGAGGCAAGTCTGGCCATTTCTCTGGAATGTCAATCGAGAGGCCAACTTCTTGCCCCTCCAAAGGAAGCTGTGGGCTTCCAACCACAGGCCCAGAAGCAAATCTCACTATCCACATTCTGTGACACAACTTACTTTTCAAGAAAATTTGAAACCATCCAGCTCCAAGAGGGGCCACAGTGATCTGCTGAAGGACAGACCTTTTTCTCTAACTTTAAGGGAGAAATCTGAAATATATTTTTGTTTTTTTTTAAAGACCATACTTCCTCATCCTGAGTCAACAGCTCCAACCCTACTGACAACAGGTGGTGGGCAATAGGCCAGCTCCCTTTCCCAGGCCTGAACTGGCCTCAGTAGAGAGAGTCCTGGCATCAAGGGCCTGCAGTCTCCTGGAATAACAGCATCAGGCCTTTAACCAGCACACTGTCTCATATATAGGCACTCAAAAAATCTGCTTCCTGAATCAATGGAAGTATATTATTTCACTTGAAAGCATACTGCAAACTTCAGAGGCTCTGTAATAGGCCTAGGAACAGGTAAAAGATCCCATTAGGGAGAGGGGTAAGGGCAGGTTTTTTTTTTTTTTTAAGTACCCAACTTGGGTACCTCCTTTGGTAGACAGCAGGCTGCAGTTTCTGCTGGGCCCTGCCTTGGACACCAGTCTCACCAGCAGCAGCACCAGGGTGTCTTTGGTGTGGAGGGTCAGGTTATCACTTCTGGATGTGCTCAGAGCCTTCTGGGGAAAAGGCTGGTTTTTAGATCATACAGACAGGACAGGGTAGGTCAGAATCATTTTGGGCTATAAACAGAGTGACAGATAAGCCTTCCATGCTAGTGTGACTCTTAAAACCTTCCCATCTGGAGTCCTGTATTTTCTCTGCCCATGCTGATGTACAGCTCACCTGTGCTTTAGCTCTGCACACAGCCTGGCCTCTAGAGAAGAGTTAGAACTGTGAAGCTGCCTAAACCACCGTGAGACTGACTTCAAAGGTCACAGAACAACCAAAGGCAGATGCTCCTGTCAGGAAAAGGTTCTAGGACCAGATGACACAAATAGGAAGAGCACTGAACAGCTTACTAGTTTTTATCATGGCAAGAAATGAAAGTGACCAAGCTAAAACCCCACCATTCAGAGTCACCTTAAATGTAGCCATGTAACCCAGGGTCCTGAGGGAAAAAGCAATTTCAACATGGAGCCAGTGTGGAGAGATTGCAAGATTACCTAGAAAGTTACCAAAAGGCTATGCTGTGGAATGTCTTTTTATATTCCAACACTTCAATGATGGAATGGTCTCTTCTCATTTTATCTAACAACAGTTTAGTTTTATAAAGAGGTATGAGCTACATTTGGCTTTATTTCCTATAAATCTATGAAAATCTTTAGGACACATGCTGACTTTCTGAGGCATAGGTGTGGGCTTGGGATTTTTTTCTTGTTTTTCTTTTTCTTTTTTTTTTTTTCTTTTTTCTTTTTCTTTTTTTCTTTTCTTTTTTTTTTTTTTGTTTTGTTTTGTTTTGTTTTTTTGCTTCTGGAAGGTCTTATCAAAAGTTCCTATTTTAAAAATTATCATAAAAACTAAAGGGCCCTTCAAATGACCATAAAGCAGTACAAATCACCAATCCTCCCTAAGTAACCAGGTCACCTGCAAACGCAGCACCTCGGAAACAAGAGCCTGCTGCATTCACACTCAAAGCACCCATCACGTAAAAGTATCCTAGTTAAATATAAAAAGCAAAGCTCATTTCCCCAAAGCTCAAACAGCCTATGCTGCTCCTGTTCTTTTACAAAATCTACCCAAGGCCTGAGGTGGAGGAACGCTGCTTTCCCCACAATGGTGAGTCCCACTCCTGGTGCCAGACCTGAAGGCTGCAGAGTTGGAAACCCAAGGTCCAAGGAGAGAAACATGCTGAGAAGTTGGTGGTGGACACAAGGCTGCACTGAGCACTGTTAGAGTCCATCAGATCTTCCTAAATCCAGGGACTCAGGACTCGGGAGGGGAGCCTGCCTGCTCACCCCTGCTCCTTGGGAAACAGAAATCTGGGACATGTCTCTCCCAATTATCTCGTTCACTGAAAAACAAGAAAAGGGAGAGTGATTAGTGACCTCTGAGTGACTAGCCTTATGATGCGAAGCGCTGAGCTCTACCTCAGACATTTCCCTTCCCATGGCTTTCTGTAAAGATAAAGGCAGTATCTGAAGCCTACTCCTGAGCTAAGTGGCATTACAGATGGAAACATCACTCCACAAACTGCTCCGGACCTCTTTTTCTCTCCCTCTCATTCAGTTCATTTTGGGTTGGGAAGGGAGCTTACCCTCACTCTAAAGGTACTTTTAAGTAAGTATTCACCTTACTCTAACTTTTCTTTAATTCGTATCTCTTTGAGAAAGTTTTTATTTTCTACAATGCCACCTCCTATGTAAATGGAATGAAAATAAATGCTTTGGTCAGAATAAACCACTGTGATGTGGGGGTGATTTTGCTACTCTATCCTAATACCAGCACTCTTTATTATGTGGGGGCATTTCTGTTGTTTGTGATCTTTTCTGATTGGAGGCTCTAGCTTTTCTGTTAATTTCTCTGATGTTCCAAGCACCTCAGGGAGGTACAGTGCTCTGTGAGGTCCAGAGCAAAGAATTTCCATCTTATGGAACTAACATAGAAGGGAACATCCCAAATCTCCCAAATAAGAAACTTTAGTTCTCATATCATTTCATTCCTTGCCTTATCAACTAAAGTCTATGCTAATTCCACTCCTAGGCATATATACAAGAGAAGTGAAAACATATGTCCACAATAAAAACTTTCAAATGTTCACAACAGCATTATTAATAATAGCCAAAAAGTGGAAACAATCCAAATGTCTACCAAGTGATGAATGGATAAACGGTAAGTTGTCTCTATCCATAAAATGGAGTATCAGCCTTGAAATGTAATGAAGTTCTGATATATGCTTGAGCCTTGAAAACAGTCTGCTAAGTCAAAGAGGCCAGATACGAAAGGTCATATACGATTCCATTTATATGAAATGTCCAGAACAGGCCAATCCATAGAGACAGAAAACAGATTACAGGTTGTGGAGAGGGAGAAACGGGGAGTGATTACTAATGGGTATGGAGTTTCTTTTCAGAGTAATGAAAATGGAGTTATAAAATCAGGTACAAGTATCCAGGTGTGGTGTCTCATGCCTGTAATCCCAGCACTTTGGGAGGCTGAGGCGGGCGGGTCACCTGAGGTCGGGAGCTTGAGATCAGTCTGACCAAAACGGAGAACCCCGTCTCTACTAAAAATACAAAATTAGCCGGGTGTGGTGGTGCATGCCTGTAATCCCAGCTACTTGGGAGGGTGAGGCAGGAGAATCACTTGAACCTGGGAGGTGGAGGTTGCAGTGAGCCGAGACTGCACCATGCACTCCAGTCTGGGAAACAACAGTGAGACTCCATCTCAAAAAATAAATAAATAAAAATAAAAATAGATACTAGTAATAGTTGCAAAACTCTGACTATATTAAAAACCACTCAGTTGTATACTTTTAAGGATAAATTTTTTTTTCGTTTTTGAGACAGAGTCTCGAACTGTCGCCTGGACTGGAGTGCAGTGATGTGATCTCAGCTCACTGCAACCTCCGCCTCCTGGGTTCAAGCAATTCTCCTGTCTCAGCCTCCTAAGTAGCTGGGATTACAGGCGCCCACCACCACATCCAGCTAATATTTTTGTATTTTTAGTACAGATGGGATTTCACTATGTTGGCCAGGCTAGTCTCAAACTCCTGACCTCGTGATCCACCCACCTCAGCCTCCCAAAGTGCTGGGATTACAGGTGTGAGCCACTGCACCCAGCCTTTAAGGACAAATTTTATGGTATGTGAATTATATCTTGTTACAGCTGTTATAAACAATAGACCAAAACAAAAAGTTTTCTATACTTAGAATTTGATGTGATCATGGAGCAAAGAAACACTAACAAACATTTAAAAAATCTTGCAAGTATTAACATCTAATCTTTTTCTAGTTTACCACAGGTAAGAACAAAAATTTCTCAAACTCATATGGCTATAAGAAGGGAATTAATATTTATTAATTCAGTTGCTTGAACCCAGGATGTGGAGGTTGCAGTGAACCAAGATTGTGCCACTGCAGTCCAGGTTGGGCGACAAAGCAAGACTCCATCTCAAAAAAAAAAAAAAAAAAAAAAAAAGGCCAGGCGCAGTGGCTCATGCCTGTAATCCCAGCACTCTGAGAGGCCGAGGAGGGCAGATCACCTGAGGTCAGAAGTTCAAGACCAGCCTGGCCATGGTGAAACCCTGTCTCTACTTAAAATACAAAAAATTAGCTGGGCGTGGTGGTATGCGCCTGTAATCCCAGTTACTCAGGAGGCTGAAGCAGGAGAATTGCTTGAACCTGGGAGGCAGAGGTTGCAGTGAGCTGAGATCACGCCATTGCATTCCAGAGTGGGGGACAAGAGTGAAACTTCGTCTCAAAACAAAAACAAAACCACTACTAATTCAGGACGGGCGTGGTGGCTCACACCTGTAATCCCAGCACTTTGGGAGGCCAAGGCGGGTGGATCACCTGAGGTGAGGAGTTTGAGACTAGCTGGGCCAACATGGTGAAATCCCATCTCTATTAAAAATACCAAAAAGTTAGCAGGGTGTAGTGATGCACGCCTGTAGTCCCAGCTACTTGGGAGGCTGAGGCAGGAGAACTGCTTGAACCCAGGAGGTGGAGGTTGCAGTGAGCCGAGATGGCGCCATTGCACTCCAGCCTGGGAGACAAGAAAGAAACATATGTGTGTGTGTGTGTGTGTGTACTGAATGTAGTTAGTACTGAATGTAGAACAGTAAAGAAGTAGGGACTAGAAGCCAAATACATATATATATTTACTAATTCCACAAATATTTACTGAGCATTTATAGTTTAGGTTTTACAACTGAAATTAAATCTTATTTCAGTTAATCTTCACAATACTTTAAGTATTATCCCACTTTACAGATGAATTAACTGAGGCTTTGACAGGTCACATAATTTGCCTTAAAGTTACATGCTCGTGGAATCAGCCTCAAAATACCAGTTGCGTTCTTAGAAGTCAAAATATAGAGATGGAAGGAAATGACTGAGATAAAGAAAATGCAAAGGAGCTGGGTAAAATGTGGTGATCCTAGTGGGAGGGAGAGCAAGTGTGATGGTAAGAAGATAAAAGAAGTGGTGATTTACCACCACTAAAGTTTTGAGACTAGAAGAGAAAACAATGGTGCAGTCACAACAGGGAAGGAGGAGTTCAGAGGAGGAAGGTGGTAGGTTAGGTCTGGAATTGGAAATTAGAAACTCCAAATGGAAAAATCAGTGGGCATGGGGCTACAATCAATGGTCAGAACAAGAAGAGATTTAGGTATATTCATACTCACTAGAGACCTAGAAGCATGGGGGAAATTTTGCACAGAAGTTATATCACTGAAAAGCAGAGGCTGATAATAATAAGTGGGAGTAGTATCACTGTGCTCTGATGAGAAGATAGGACCTGGGAAGGCAAATATGTGAGTAGAGGAGTTGCCTAGAAATTAGCTTTGGTTTGAATTCAGGCTCTGCCACTAACTTCATGTTGTGTCCTTGGACAAATTATTTCATATATCTAAAACTCCCTTTATTTGTACTATGACAGTGTTGGATTAGTACGATGTCTTTTAGCTGCAGTAGTCAACAGTTTTATGTCAGCAGACAATTTTCAAGTAGCAATACTCAAAGGTATGCAGAGAAATAACGGATGAAGGCTGGGTGCAGTGGCTCACTCCTGTAAACCCAGCACTCTGGGAGGCTGAGGCAGGTGAATCACAAGGTCAGGAGTTCAAGACCAGCCTGGCCAAGATAGTGAAACCCCCATTTCTACTAAAAATACAAAAATTAGCTGGGCATGGTGGCAGGCGAGTGTAATCCCAGCTACTCAGGAGACTGAGGCAAGAGAATCACTTGAACCTGGGGGGCGGAGGTTGCAGTGAGCCAAGATCGCACCACTACACTCCAGCCTGGACAATAGAGTAAGACTCTCAAAAAAAAAAAAAAAAAAAAAAAAAAAAAGATTTGGCTTGGCTGTGGTTAGTGCTGAATGTAGAATAGTAAACAAGTAGGGACTTGAAGCCAAAGGACTCTACAAAACAGTGAAGATTAATCAATACTGGTGAGCTAATAATCACCAAGTGATAAGCCTTTTTTTTTTTTTTTTTTTAACAGGCTCCTGTCACCGCGCCTGGCTAATTTTTTGTATTTTTAGTAGAGATCGGGTTTCACCATGTTAGCCAGGATGGTCTCAATCTCCTGACCTCGTGATCCACCTGCCTCGGCCTCCCAAAGTGCTGGGATTGCAGGCGTGAGCCTCCGCGCCCGGCCAGCAATAAGCAATTTTTTAAGATACAGATTGATAAAGCACTTTGTCAGATTTTTTTTTTTTTTTTTTTTTTTTGAGATGGAGTCTTCCTCTGTCACCCAGGCTAGAATGCAGTGGCACAATCTTGGCTCACTGCAACCTCTGTCTCCCGGGTTCATCTCCTGCCTCAGCCTCCAGAGCAGCTGGGATTACAGGTGCCCACCATCACACCTGGCTAATTTTTCTATTTTTAGTAGAGACAGGGTTTCACCATCTTGGCCAGGCTGGTCTCTAACTCCTGACCTCATGATCCACCTGCCTTAGCCTCCCAAAGTGCTGGGATTACAGGTGTGAGCCACTGCGCCCGGTGTTTTGTTTTTTAAGAGACAGGGTCTCCCTCTGTTACCCAGACTGGAGCGCAGTGGTGCAATCATAGCTCAAACTTGAACTCCTGGGCTCAAGCCATCCTTCCACCTCAGCCTCCCAAGTATTCAGTTGATACAAAAGTAACTGTGGTTTTTGGCATTACTTCTAATGGCAAGAACCGTGATTACTTCTGCACCAACCTAATAGCTGGGACTGTAGGCACACACCACCACACCTGGCTGATTTCTAAATTTTTTTTGTAGAGATAGGGTCTTGCTATTTTGCCAAAGCTGATCTCTAACTCCTGGCCTCAAGCAATCCTCCCACAGTGCTGGGAATACAGGTGTGAGCCTTTGTGCCTGACCTGTCAGATAATATTTAAGTAAATTTGCCAGGCTAGGATTTATTAACCATTCATAATGGATGCTGCAAAGAATAATGGAATACAAACTAAACTTACTCCTGACTTTCTAAAAATAACTCACTGGAATAGCTTCTTTGTAAATGAAAAGTTGTGAGGATGCTTTGCATAATAATGTATTTTTCTCTTCAGTTTCCTCATCAGTACAATGGAGAGGAAAAATACCTCTTATATAGTACACAGAGAGGGAATATAAAGGGAGCATAAGAAGGCAAGGCAGCCCTTGGTACCTGTTATTTCAAGCCACAAAAAATATAAGGAACAGTGTTTTCCATGTAGATTCTGGGGGTTCTACAGGCTAGTCTTGTGCTAGGAGGGAGCACAAGGATGGCCCACAAATCTCTGTGCATGACTTCTAACATTCCTCCTTATCATTATGTCTCCCAAATAGGCTATGAGCTCCCAAAAGGCAAGAACCTTGCCACTGAGGAAACATCCATTCCTGATGACTGACTAAATGGACCCTAATTCAATACAATCACTTGGAAGCTATTCAGAACAAGCACAGTGAAAGTTCATTAGGTGGTAGGTAGGAAGGGGACCACAGAATGTTAAAACTAATGCATGTCATTTGATTTTCACAGTGTCTATTTCAGGCAGGGGTTATAGCAGTGGCAAAAAGCCAAATATATAAGCAAGCACCTGGCTCACAATCAAATCATCTTTTCTTATCACTTATCACTTCCAAAGGCGGTAACTTTAAAGATGTTCCAGGCTGCTATGAAAAATACTTTTTACAATTTGTATTTCATTGCTCAAGTTTTAAAACTACAAACTGATATAAAATGGTGCTTTATCATCAAAAACCACATGATGTGTTTTCTCTCCCTCTTTTTTTTTTTGGCAATAGAGTACTCACTCTGTTGCCCAGGCTGGAGTGCAGGGGGCACAATCATGGCTCACTGCAGCCTTGAATTCCTGGGCTCAGGTGATCTTACCACCTCAGCCTCCTGAGTAGCTGGGCCTACAGGCATGTGTTACCACGCCCATGACTAGCTAATTTTTGGATTTTTTTTTTTTTTTCTGCAGAGACGAGGTCTCACCATGTTGCCCAAGCTAGTCTCAAACTACTGGGCTCAAGTGATCCTCCCGCCTCAGCCTCCCAAAGTACTAGGATTACAGGCGTGAGCCACTGCAGCCAGCTGAGGTGCTGTTCTATGTCTTACAAGAAGTCAATGCTTATATTTTTCCTGACAATGAGGGTCCATATCAAGCACTGTCCATCCACTTACCAAGTACACTTACGTAAGGATGAAACCATCATTTTCTAAAATAGGCATGTGGTATTGTTTATAACAGAAGCTTGTTCAATGCTGTGTTATTTCTGCTCCCCCTTATCAAAGTTCTGCTGTTTCTTTGCCTGGTGTGCCTCACCTTACTTAGCTGAAGGAACCTGGGAAGTTCTTGACAGTTTAGGATTTTAAGACTATGTTAAAGTCAGAAGATTTTCCACAAAGTAGCACTCAAGCCGACTATACTCAACCATACATTATACTACGGGATTCACTTATTTATAAATTCCCCAGCAGTCAGGAGATTTAAGTTCCGATGGGGCAGACTTTCTCTATCTTGTTTTCCCTGGAATCCCTAGTGCTTACATAAATTGAGTACTAAATAAAATTACTTGCCAACTGAATCTTTAATACAGTTTGGGGACTTGGAACAATGACAACAAAAATCATGCTCACGTAATTGCTACAGGTGAGCACTGAATATTAATTTTAGGCTAGGGAGTCAGAACTGCAACAAAGTGCTTTCACAGACCTTTAGCAATAACTTGAACCAAGTGTTAATCATGCCAGTCCTCTGCTTTCCTTCTCCCTCACTTCTCCCTCGAGCTGAGGGCTCTGGGTTCAGGCTCTCACCTCTAGATTCCTCAGGTATCTTCCTGCTGGGACTGGCCAAAACATAGGTCTCAAATGAAGCAAGTCAAAATTATTAACGGTAAACAAATCTATGATGTAATGTAAATTTAAGTCATTAACAATCTTGATAAGCACAATTTTTAAGTGTTAAAAATACTGCTTACAATTTAATTTTTCAAGTCATTTTGAATGGATATATGCATGAATTTGCTGATTTATTTAAACTGTAATCCAGGCCAGGTGCCATGGCTCATGCCTGTTATCCCAACACTATGGGAAGCCAAGGCAGGAAGACTGTTTGAGGCCAGGAGTTCAAGAATAGCCTGGCCAACAAACAAAGCGACAATTTTTTTTTTTTTTTTTTTTTTTTTGAGACGGTCTTGCTCTTTCTCCCCGGCTGGGGTGCGGTGGCAGGATCTCGGCTCACTGCAAGCTCCACCCCCCGGGTTCACAACATTCTCCTGCCTCAGCCTCCTGAGTAGCTGGGACTATAGGTGCCCACCACAATACTCGGCTATTTTTTTTTTTTTTTCTTTTTGTATATTTTTTAGTAGAGACGGGGTTTCACCATGTTAGCCAGGATGGTCTTGATCTCCTAACCTCGTGATCTACCCGCCTTGGCCTCCCAAAGTGTTGGGATTACATGCGTGAGCCACCCCGCCCGGCCGTGACAATTTGCCTCTCTCTTAAAAAAAAAAAAAAAGTAAAAATAAACCCTAGTCAGCTAAGTATGTGATGTGGCTTCCTATTTTTTTCACCAACTTAAGATAAGAGTATAAGGAATTGTTTACGCCCCTAATGTACAATTTTATCATTTTTCTTCCCAACTTTTTTTTGAGATGGAGTCTCACTCTGTCACCCAGGCTAGAGTGCAGTGGTGTGATCTTCGTTCACTGCAACCCCTACCTCCCACCCAGCTAATTTTTGTATTTTTGGTAGAAACGGGTTTTCTGCCATGTTGGCCAGACTGGTCTCAAACTCCTGACCTTACGTAATCTGCCCACCTCGGCCTCCCAAAGTGCTGTGGATTACAGGCATGAGTCACTGCACCTGGCCCTCCTTTTCCTCCCTTTAAAGAGCAAAGTGAATTAAAAGCCTAGAACAAGAGTGAACAGTCCTCAATAAGGGTGCTAACAGGTTATGTAGGTCACAGGATCTGGCACACTTTTGGCAGCCACCATCTGTGACTTCCACTACCTCAACATCTGAATTTGCCTGTGCCACCACAACAAAAGTAGAGTCAGAGCTATCAATAATGTTTGCTGTAAGAAAAAAATGTTCCTATTCAAGAAATGTTCAAATTGGCAGTCCACTGGAATGCTATTTCTACACACAAGAATGAGGTGCTTGAGTACCAACAGGCCTCTTATTTAGAGCTATTTCCCATGCTTAAGAATTCAAAGTTAGAACTGACAAGTATATAGTATGGAACCTCACAACCAGGTAGAGAGGGGTAGGGTAACCCAGGGCACTCCCTCTTTGAAGGGAGTAGATACACATATCCACATACACAAAATCCCAAAAGACCTTTCTAATTTGCAATTTTGTAAAGGATTTTTGGGTATTATTAGACTCCATTTATATGTTATTTCCCCTTGAAGCTACAATGAACATTCACCAAAGTTTGGTCACGTTAATCTTTTCTTTCTTTTCCTGAGCCTGAAGATAAAAGGTATTCATTCCCCGGGTAAACAATTTTGTGAAGGTGTTATTTTATTATTATTATTATTACTATCATTATTTTAGGAGAGAGTGTCTTAGCCTGCCACCCAGGCTAGAGTGAAGTGGTGTGATCATAGCTCACTACAGCCGTGATCTCCTAGGCTCAAGTGATCCTCCTGCTTCATACCCCTGCCCCAAGTAGCTGAGACTGCAGGCCATGTGCCACTACGCCCAGCTAATTTGTTTTATTTTTTTTGAGATGGAGTCTTGCTCTGTCACCCAGGCTGGAGTGCAGTGGCATGATCTCAGCGCACAACCTCCACCTCCCGGGTTCAAGCAATTCTCCCGCCTCAGCCTCCCGAGTAGCTGGGATTACAGGCGTGAGCCACCGCTCCCGGCCCAGCTAATTTATTTTTGGGGAGGATAGAGACAGGGTCTTATTATGTTGCCCAGGATGGTCTTGGACTTCTGGCCTCAACTGATCCTCCCACCGTGCCTCAGCCTCCTAAAGCGCTGGCATTACAGGCATGAATCACCGTGCCCAGCCGAGATGTTGTTTTTGTAAAATAAAGATTACATGTTTTTTTAAAATGAAGCCTACATGTATGCAATTGTCATAAAAGCACCATCTAAACTAAATACAGGAAATACTGAATTCACTTTTTTTTTTTTTTTTTTTTTTTTGAGAGTGTCTCATTCTGTCGCACAAGCTTGAGTGCAGTGGCACGATCTTGGCTCACTGCAACTTGTAACCTAAGCAGCACCACACCCGGCTAATTTTTTCTTAAATTTTTTGTAGAGACAGGGTTTTGCCATGTTGCCCGGGCTGGTCTCAAACTCCTGAACTCAAGTCATCTGTCTGCCTCGGCCTTTCAAATGCTGAGATAATAGGCGAGAGCCACCATATCTGGCCTGAATTCACCTATTTATGGCATGAGTTGAGGAATTAATTTGGATTTTTCAAAATCTGATTAATTTGGCTAGGTGTGGTGACTCATGCTTGAAATCCCAGCACTTTGGGAGGCTGAAGCAGGAGGATCACTTGAACCCAGTGAGTTCCAGGCTGCAGCAAGCTATGATCGTGCACCACTGCACTCAAGCTTAGGCAACAGTGCGAGACCCTGTCTCCAAATAAAACAAAAAAAAAGGAAAAACCAAAAAAACATTAATTTGACTTTTCAAGCTACAGACAGAAATAAGTTCCTGAAAATTTAGAAGGTATCTATGATAGGCTGCTAATTATCTTAATTCATTCTTCCACAGTAATTGAGGTTTAGTAAGTCACACTGACACCCAGCTATAGAGTATATTTCTGGGCTTCCCCATTGTAGCTAGGTATGGCCCATGTAACTCGTTTTCTTCAATGAAATGTGAACAAAAGTGATGTATGTATCTTCCTCATCACTTCCTTGGCTTCTTTGTTCCTCCCCTTTTCCCATCCCTTCCTGGGGCTAAGACTCAGTCATGACTAAGTGGTTTCTCTGCTTTGACAAAACCTAAGGAGAAAGAGGAACAACAAATTGAAAGGAATCTTGATCTCTGAATTATCATGAGGTGTGAGAGAAATTTCCTATTTGGAAATTTCTTTGAGATCTCCATTATACCAACTTAGCTAATACTATTAACAAAAATAAAACTTACCACCATAATTATAACACAGGAAGAATAAGTATTGTAAGTAAGAAAACCAGCTTGAACTCTTTTATGCCAGATTTTTTTTTTTTTTTTTTTTTGAGACAGAGACTAGAGTCTTGCTCTGTTGCCCAGGCTGGAGTGCAGTGGCACGATCTCGAAGGCTGGAGTGAACTGACGTGATCCTGCCTCACTACAACCTCACCTCCCATGCTCAAGGGATCGTCCTGCCTCAGCCTCCCAAGTAGCTGGGACTATAGGCATAAGCCACCATGCCCAGCTAATTTTTGTATTTTTTTTGGAAAGACGGGGTTTCACCATGTTGCCCAGGCTGGTCTCAAACTCCTGGGCTCAAGCAATCGCCTGCCTCGGCCTCCCAAAATGTTGGGATTACAGGCATGAGCTACTGCATCCAAGCCTAATTATTTTTTTTCTTCTTTTTACCTCATACAATGGGGTGTACTGATAGATTTTTAATTAAGTTATCTTAAATTTTATCCTGAATTCTAGACAGCTTCCTACCATTGGACAGATTAAAAACACATGCACAATGATTTGAAGATATCCTTCACTTTTTTTAATATAAAAAATTTCACCAGCAATAGATCAGAGATTCACTTTTAACATTAGCTCTAATACTAGTAAAGGAAAATTATTATACCTTTTTCCCCCCACCCAATGGATTGAGGAGGAAAATTAGTCCTTTTAAGACTTCTTCCTTTTTAAGAAACCTCTTCTTGGCCGGGTGTGGTGGCTCACGCCTGTAATCCTAGCACTTTGGGAGGCCAAGGTTGGCAGATCACTTGAGGTCACGAGTTTAAAACCAGCCTGGCCAACATGGTGAAACCCCATCTCTATTAAAAATACAAAAAAAATTAGCCAGGTGTGGTGGTAGGTGCCTGTAATTTTAGCTACATGGGAGGCTGAGGCAGGAGAACTGCTTGAACCTGGGAGGCGGAGGTTGCAGTGAGCCACTATGGTGCCAATGCACTCCAGCTTGGGTGACAGAGCGAGACTCTCAAGAAAAAAAAAAAAAGGAAACCTCTTCTTTGTGTGATGCTATAATCAGTGTCATAACAATCTTTCCTCTAGGAATGTTTTTAACTGAAAACATTCTACAAAGACAAACATTAAATCTCCAGCTGAGTAAACAGTACACAGGTACTTGAAAGTATATTCAAGTATCAGCATGTACTCTTTTCTATCAGCAAAAGCTGAAATGTGAAAAAATAAACAACTTCTCTCAATTTGGCTTAAGATGTGGGGACTCAGAAGCATTTCAAAATTATCAGAAGAATCCTCATCCCTATTTTGTTTTCTCATTTGGTACATTTTCCTCTGAATAATCTTGTCTACTGTTGACTCCCAAATCTACTATCTCTAAGGGCCAAACCTGAGCTCCAGACCCAAAAATCCACAGGATCCATTCCACTACCTGTGCTCTGGATCCTCTTGAACACCTTGCTGCATCAATTTTCTGCACTTCTTTGTCCCTATCAACTCATCTCCCCAGATCCTTCTCATCAGCACTTAATATGTGTAAATCTCAGCTGGGCACGGTGGCTCACGCCCGTAATCCCAGCACTTTGGGAGGCTGAGGCGGGCGGATCACGAGGTCAGGAGATCGAGACCATCCTGGCTAACATGGTAAAACCCCGTCTCTACTAAAAATACAAAAAATTAGCCGGGCATGGAGGTGGGTGCCTGTAGTCCCAGCTACTCGGGAGCCTGAGGCAGGAGAAAGGCATCAACCCGGGAGGTGGAGCTTGCAGTGAGCCGAGATCATGCCACTGTACTCCAGCCTGGGTGACAGAGGGAGACTCCATCTCAAAAAAAAAAAAAAAAAAAAGTGTAAATCTCTCTATCTCAAAAAAGCAAGCAAGCAAGCAAGCAAATAAAAACACTGGACCCCACATTCCCCTCTGTATCTCATTCTTTCTTTCATGGCTTAACATTTTAAAGGAGTTGTCTACCACACTGCTGTTTCTTCTATGTTCTCACCCTTATTCACTCGGTCATCCATTGATCCCTTCACTTCACAGAAATATTTCCTTCATACCAAGATTATTAGTGACCAACTTGTTGCTTCACACATGGGAAAGCACACTGGGCTAAACACTGGAAGAAATAAGTTTTAGTCTTGGTTTGGCTGTGATGTGACTCAGGTGACTTAACTAATTTTTCTGCGACTTATTTTCTCACCCCTAATATGAGGAAATTATTTTAAATCCTCTGGTTATAACTCTCCTGAGAGTGTTATATACATTCAATGCAGGAATTAAGTTACCACTCCTCTCATGGCTGGACAAGAATGATGTAAGACCAGGGTAGGCCCAGCTCTAGGAGAAGCCAGGGTTTTGGTATCTTGCCTGATAAGTCATCAGGAGGCTGCAGAAACCTAAATACAAAGGTTTGGGTAGTGAACATGATTTCCAAGGCCCCTTCCAAATCCAAATTCATTTTAAAATAAAATTCAAATGGCATTTAGGAAGTTATAATCTGTATATTTATAATTTCTATCACATATTTTCTTAAGTGGCTTTGACAGTATTTGAAGAAAGGAGCCAACATGACAGCAAAGAATAGCTTCGTTCCTCCTTGGCTGCTGAGTCTAGAAGCCTAAGCCTAGACACAGACTAACTGGCTCTAGTGCTACAGCTTCCTTCCAAGTAGAGCCCCAGAGGACTACCAGAAGTGCAAACATGGGCCCACAGGGCAGGCTAGGGATAAATATTCTGGGTTGCCTCTGAAAAATGGACAAAATTTCCTGATTTCATTCACATCAAAACCTAAGAGTACTTAACCAGGAATGAGTAGGCTTACAAACCTGATCAACAACCAAATTTACTCAGTACCCAAACCATAGAATTCACAGATACGGAACCTCTTTCTGCTTTGGTCTAATAAATCTAAGTCAACACTTGCCTTTCATTCAATAATAAAATCATAAGAACAAGTGTAAGAGCCTGAGTGTGGTTAAGTTTAAAGCAGAGTCTTTTAGTCAAAGTGTAGTTCCAAAGATAATGAGTGGGCCTACTAGAAAGTGCCCGTGCATACCCCCTCCTCTGTAGCACATGCAAATCCAGCCACTGCATGCAAATACCAGACTTGGGCACAAAAACAGTGACACATTTCAATCAACACTCACCCTCTAGATTCTCCAGAAAGGAGCTGGACATGAGAGCACACTGTGGTTAGGCCATTTCTCTGCTGAACCTGATGGCTGGTGTTCCAAGTCAGATATAAATTGGTCTGTGTCAAAGAAGACAACATCACTACTGAATGGAACAAACCAGAGGGTGAACTTAATCCACTACAGTGTCCAGCCTGGTTTTTTTCCATAAGCAAAAGAAATTTAACTGTCTTTTACTTGTCAATCACTGCATAAAATGGCTCTCCACATTTTACTAGATAATATAAATATTGGAGTTCAGATAGCTTAGGTACTAAGATGATTTTTTAAAAATTTGAAGGGCAATAACTTTAAGAGTTACAATTATGGTTTTCAGTGGTTTTAAGGGATAAATTTAGCTTTAAATAAACTAGTTTTTATTACATTGTATCTACTAGTAGTTCCCAAATACTTGGCTAAGGCTACATCAGAATTATCTGGGCAACTGATAAAAATATAAACTCCTGAATGCTTTATAAAAATACAAACTCAAACCGCAAAATCAAAATCTCTACGAGTAGCAGCCCAGAAAACTGTATATACAGACAAATCTGAGTCATGAAGGAGTATTTTTTTTTTTTTTTGAGATGGAATCTTCACTCTGTCACCCAGGCTGGCGTGCAGTGGCACAATTTCTGCTCACTGCAACCTCTGCCTCCCAGGTTCAAGTGATTCTCCTGCCACAGCCTCCCTAGTAGCTGGGACTACAGGCACCCGCCACTGTGCCTGGCTAGTTTTTGTATTTTTAGTAGAGATGGAGTTTCAACCATGTTAGCCAGGTTGGTCTCAAACTCTTGGCCTCAGGTGATCTGCCCACCTAAGCCTCCCAAAGTGCTAGGATTACAGGCGTGAGCCACCACACCCGGCTGGAGGAGTATTTTTTAAACTAAAGTTCACATCCATCAGAAATTTATAAAATCAATTCAAGTTGAAACTAGTATTTTAAAAACGAGAAAGAAATAGGCCAGGTGCAGTGGCTCACGCCTGTAATCCCAGCACTTTGGGAGGCCGAGACGAGCGGATCACGAGGTTCAGAACATTGAGACCATCCTGGCTAACACGGTGAAACCCTGTCTCTACTAAAAATACAAAAAAAAATTAGCTGGGTGTGGCGGCAGGGCCTGTAGTCCTAGCTACTTGGGAGGCTGAGGCAGGAGAATGCCATGAACCTCGGAGGTGGAGCTGGCAGTGAGCCGAGATCGCACCACTGCACTCCAGTCTGTGTGACAGAGCGAGACTCCGTCTCAAAAAAAAGAAAAAAGAGAGAAAAAAATAGAACAAAATAGAAGATAGCAGCCTGCGTTTCCTCTAATAAAGGTTAAGAATTGGTTTGTGAGACTTTACCATTTGTTGCATATGTATATATTTTTTGTGTACTGGGTCACAATATAAACCTTGTTTTTTATTGTACGAAGTTGTCAAAAATGTTTGAAAGTCACTACACAAAAGAAGAGTCACCACTGGTCAGTTCTGCAGTACTGGCTAAAGCATTCAGATGCCCCAAGAGTCTAAAACACAATAACGAAATAGGCAAACTCTCATCTTTTTGCCTATAAGGAATTATTCTTGGCCTCTGTTGTACAACTTCAAGCAAAAGGACCTAACCTTCTTAGAAGGGAAAAATCTGCATGTAGTCTCTATGAACACTAACTAATACCCTTATTTTAAGCAGATAAAAGAAGAAAAACAAAGGAAGAGCCAATCTGTACAAAACACACCCTCACTATAAGGGTCAAAACAAAACAAAATCCAGAAATCCTTTGCTTAAGCAAAATTTTTCTGACTTGTTTATTATTTGAGATCACTTACCTAGTTCTCAGAGGTGATTTAAAGATTACAGTGTGTGCGAAGTATTTTAAAGACTGAAAATACCAAAATATTCTTTTCTGGGGGTTCCCAATCTCCACAATTGAATCCTCCAAAACAGACTTGAAGGTATAGAACGTGTGATTACAGGCAGAGCAGCATAAAAATCATAAGAAAGCAGCCCAGGAACAAAACGAGAGGCCAACACACACTATGGGAGCTTTTGTGAGTGGATGAATTAAGTGGTACTTTCAGATTGTGCTTTACAGAAACTTGCAGTGCTTCAGAAATCCTGCTAGTTCCTTGAAGCACTTTTGCGAACTCCAAAATATACCTCATTCATCTCTCCTGATCACAAAAACTTTGACCAAACATTTACAAAAGTGGGCCGGGCACGCTATCTCACGCCTGTAATCCCAGCACTTTGGGAGGCCGAGGCGGGTGGATCACTTGAGGTCAGGAGTTCGAGACCAGCCTGGCCAGCATGGTGAAACCCTGTCTCTACTAAAAACACAAAAATTAGCTGGGCGTGTGGTAGGTGCCTGTAATCCCAGCTACTCAGGAAGCTGAGGCAGGAGAATTGCTTGAACCCAGAAGGCGGAGGCTGCAGTGAGCTGAGATAGCGCCACTGCACTCCAGACTGGGCAACAGGGCGAGACTCCGACTCAAACAACAACAACAACAACAAACATTTAGAGAAGAAGAGTTTCAGCTGGGCACAGTGGCTCACGCCTGTAATCCCAGCACTTTGGGAGGCTGAGGCAGGAGGATTACAAGGTCAGGAGATCGAGACCATCCTGGCCAAGATGGTGAAACCCCGTCTCTACTAAAAATACAAAAATTAGCTAGGCGTGGTGGCGAGTGCCTATAATCCCAGCTACTTGGGAGGCTGAGGCAGGAGAATGGCATGAACCCAGGAGGCGGAGGTTGCAGTGAACTGAGATAGCGCCACTGCACTCCAGCCTGGCGAAAGAGCGAGACTCCATCTCAAAACAAAACAAAGAAAAAAGAGTTTCAACTCTTTTGAAACTCTTACAAAAAACTGAGGAGGAGGAAACACTTCCTAACTCATTATGAGGCCAGAATCTCTGACACCAAAGCCGGAAAAAGATACTATAAGAAAAGGCTGCGTGCACTGGCTCACACCTGTAATCCTAACACTTTGGGAGGCCACGGTGGGTGGATCACGAGGTCAGGAGTTCGAGACCAGCCCAGCCAATATGGTGAAACCCCATCTCTACTAAAAATACAAAAAAATTAGCTGGGCATGGTGGTACGCGCTTGTAGTCCCAGCTACTCGGGAGGCTAAGGCAGAAGATTTGCTTGAAGTGGGGAGGCAGAGGTTGCAGTGAGCCGAGATTGTACTGCTGCATTCCAGCCTGGGCGACAGAGCAAGACTCCATCTCAAACAAACAAAAAAAAAGAAAGAAAGAAAACTACAGAATATTCTTTATTCACATAGATGCAAAAATCAACAAAACACGAACAAAATTCAGCAGCATATTAAAAAAGATGATACATTAAGACCAAGGGAGTTTTATTCCCAGAATGCAAGGATGATTCAACAAATGAAAATCAATTAAAGTAACACATCAAATTAATTGAACAACAACAACAAAAAAAACCCATATTCCTGATCAGCATGGGCAACATGGCAAGACCCTGCCTCTACAAAAATTAATTTAAAAACCACATGATTATCTCAACAGATGCAGAAAAGCATTTGTAAAAATTCTTTTTTTTTTGAGACAAGGTCTCACTCTGTCACCAAGGCTGGTGTGCAGTGGCAAAATAATGGCTCACTGCAGCCTCTACCTCCCAGGCTCAAGAAATCCTCCCACTTCAGCTTCCCAAGTATCTGGGACCACAGCACCTGGCTAATTTTTTGTATTCTTAGTAGAGATGGGATTTCATCATGTTGCCCAGGCTGGACTTGAACTCTAGGGCTCAAGCAGTCTGCCCACCTCGGCCTCCCAAAATGCTAGGACTACAGGATTGAACCATCGTGCCCAGAGTGAGTGTGACCGTGACTGTGTGAGTGTGTGTGTGTGTGTGTGTTGGGGGAGAAGCGGGTAAGCCAGCGTTCTATTTGTTCATTTCTTGCATTTGAAGTACTCTTCAACTACTACGCAACTGCAACCAACCACTTTATGGGGTTTTCCCTTTCTGTCAATTTTACAGAGACCTAACCATTCCCCCTAGTTTCTTGCCATCAACCTTAATTAGGTTGATTTGGTGTTCAGCACAAAGAACCTCTATGAACTTGACATAGGCTCATCACAGTTGGATGCAAACACACAAAAGATGGGCCTGACGCTTCGGCAGCTTCGTGAATTCCACGTGCCAGGCCATCATGGGTGAGAACAGTCTTCAATACCTCTTGTAAAGCAGTATTAACGTCCACTACACCTCCAGCAACAACGCCTTCCTTGGCCATGGTGGTAGTCTATGGGTGAAGTCAAATCGTGAACACACCCAAGCCTCTGCCTCCGCTTGACTTGGCAGTGGCAGGGAAAGAACTCTTTTTCAAGACAGGGTCTCACTCTGTTGCCCAGGCTGGAGTACAGTGGCATCCCAATCACGGCTCACTGCAGCCTCCCCGTCCTGGGTTCTAGCTATCTGCCTGCCTCATCCTCCCAAAGTGCTGGTATCACAGGTATGAGCCACCGCGCCCAACCCATTTATCAAAATTCAATGCTCTTTCAAGATGAAAACATTCAATAAACAAAGAATAGAAGGAATTTCCTCAATATGAAAAAGGCCATGTATGAAAAACCCTTAGTTCCTATCATTATCAACAAAGAACAAAAGTTTTTCCCCTAAGATCACAAAGCAAAGATGCCCACTCTTTCACCACTTCTACCAGCCTACCACTAGAAGTTCTGGCCAGAGCAATTAGGTTAGAAAAATAAACAAACAAATAAATAAAGGCCATCCAAATTAAAAAGGAAGAGATAAAATTATCTCTGTTCACGAACGGCATGATAGTACAAATATAAAACTCTAAAGAATCCACACAAACAAAAAAATGTTAGCACTAACAAAGTCACCAAAGTTGCAAAATATAGAATCAACACACAATATTCAGTTGTACTTCTATATACTTGGAATAAAAGGTCCAAAAAAAATTAAGAAAACAATTCTTGTTTTTGGGTTTTTTTTTTTTCGTTTGTCTGTTTTCGAGACGGAGTCTCAGGCTGGAGTGCAGTGTCATGATCTCGGTTCACTGCAATCTCCGCCTCCGGGTTCAAGCGATTCTCCTGCCTCAGCCCCCCGAATATCTGGGATTACAAG
The DNA here is from genome assembly GCF_002776525.5 of Piliocolobus tephrosceles. NCBI lineage: Eukaryota > Metazoa > Chordata > Mammalia > Primates > Cercopithecidae > Piliocolobus > Piliocolobus tephrosceles. The sequence goes on along the minus strand of NC_045450.1, from coordinate 53,041,119 downwards.
CATATGCCACCACACACAGCTAATTTTTGTATTTTTAGTAGAGACAGGGTTTCCCCATGTTGGCCAGGCGGGCCCATGTTAGCCAGGCTGGTCTTGAACTCCTGACCTCAGGTGATCCGCCTGCCTCGGCCTCCCAAAGTGCTGGGATTACAAGTGTGAGCCCCCGCGCCTGACCTTAAGAAAAACAATTATATTTACAGTAGCATCAAAAATAATAAAATACTTAGGAATTAATCAAAGAGGTATAAGATTTCTACATTGAAAACTAGGCCGGGCGTGGTGGCTCATGCCTGTAATCCCAGCACTTTGGGAGGCTGAGGCGGGTGGCTCACCTGAGGTCAGGAGTTCGAGACCAGCCTGGCCAACATGGCGAAACCCCATCGCTAATAAAAATACAAAAAATTAGCCAGGCATGGTGGTGTGTTCCTGTAATCCCAGCTACTTGGGAGGCTGAGACAGGAGAATCGATTGAACTCGGGAGGTGGAGGCTGCAGTGAGCCGAGATCACGCAACTATACTCCAGCCTGGGTGACAGAGCCAGACTCTGTCTCAAAAAAAAAAAAAAAAAAGAATAAAGGATTTGGATAGACAAGCAAATATACAAATGGACAATAGGTGCATGAAAAGATGCTCAACATCATTAGTCAATAGAGAAATGCAAATCAAAATTATAATGAGATATCACTTAATACCCAGTAGGATGGCTAGTATTTTAAAAATGGAAAATAACATGTGTTGGCAAGGGTATAAAGAAACTGAAAGCCTTATACATTGTAAATGTAAAATGGTGTGGCTGCTGTAGGATAAAAAAAAAAATTCAGTGGTTCCTCAAAAAGTTGAACATGGAGGCTGGGCTGGGTGGCTCACGCCTGTAATCCCAGCGCTTTGGGAGGCTGAGGAGGGCGGGTGACCTGAGGTCAGAAGATTGAAACCAGCCTGGCCAACATGGTGAAACCCCGTTTTTACTAAAAATACAAAATTAGCCTGGCTTGATGGCACACGCCTGTAATCCCAGCTACTCAGGAGGCTGAGGCATGAGAATCGCTTGAACCCAGGAGGCAGAGACTTCAGTGAGCCCAGATCGTACCACCACACTCCAGCCTGGGTGACAGAGCAAGACTCCGTCTGAAAAAGAAAGCCGAACACAGAATTACCATAGGACTCAGCAATTCCACTCTTATGTAAACACCCAAAAGTACTGGAAAGAGGGACTCAAACAGTATGCATGCCAGTGTTCACAGCAGCATTATTCACAACAGCCAAGGGAGGGAAACAACACAAATTATCTTTTTTTATAGAGATAGAGTCTTGCTCTTGTTACCCAGGCTGGAGTGCAATGGCGTGGTCTCGGCTCACTGCAACCTTTGCCTCCTGGGCTCAAGCAATTCTCCTGCCTCAGTCTCCCGAGTAGCTGAGATTACAGGTACTCATCATCATGCCCAACTAATTTTTGTATTTTTAGTAGAGATGGGGTTTCACCATGTTGGTCAGGCTGGTCTCGAACTCCTGACCTCAGGTGATCCACCTGCCTCAGCCTCCCAAGTGCTGGGATTACAGGTGTGAGCCACCAAGCCCCGTCTATCTTTTTTTTTTTTTTTAAATATGTGTGTGTTCATCAACTGTTTTTTTGAGACAGGGTCTCTGTTGCCCAGGTTGGAGTGCATGGTACAATCTCAGCTCACTGCAACCTCCGTCTCCTAAGCTCATGGTGATCCTCTCATCTCAGCCTCCTGAGTAGCTGGAACTACAGGTGCACAGCACCACATTCAGCTAATTTTTTAATTTTTTATAGACATGGGGTCTCACCATGTTGCCCAGGCTGGTCCTGAACTCCTGGGCTCAGGTAATCCACCCACCTCAGCTTCCCAACATGCTGGGATTAGAGACGTGAGCTACCGTGCCTAGCCCCAAATTATTTTTCACCAGATGAGTGGATAAACAAAATGTGGTGTACACACACAATTGAATATTATTCCTCCATACAGAATATTATATGTAAATAATATGCTATATAAAAATATTCTAATAGATTATTCCTCCATATGCTTACAATATGGAGGAGCCTTGAAAACATTATGCTAAGTGAAATAAGCCACAGAAAAAAGGAAAAATATTGTGTAATCCCACTTATATGAAGTATCTAGAGTAGGGAAATCATAGAGACAGAAAGCAGAGTAGCGGTTACCAGGGGCTGGGAGTCAGGAAGGAAATGAGTAGTTATTACCTAATGGTTATAGAGTTGTAATGTTTGGGTGATGAAAAAGTTCTGGAAACAGATAGTGGTGGTGGTTATACAATATTGTGAATGTATTTAATGCCACTTAACTATATACTTAAAATGATTAAAATGGTAAATTTTAAATTTTAAACAAACTTTGGCTTTTCTCATGGGAGAACATTGTGTGAAATGACTTAATTAGGTTTTCACAGCTCTAACCATTAACTCAAAGCAAGACTTGGAGGACTTTTGTAAATTCCTCTTTTAAAATTTATAAATCTGGGTACATTTAACTCATACCTCAATGAGCTAATGAACCTAACAAAGGATTTCTATAAATCAGTAAGAGGATGGATCAACAATCTAATAGAAAAGTAAGCAAATATGAACAGAGATCATAGATTTGGGAGGTGGGGGTTGCAGTGAGCCGATATGGTGCCACTGCACTCCAGCCTGGGCAGCAGAGTGAGAATCCATCTCTAAATAAATAAATAAATAAATAAATAA
>NC_045450.1:52928187-53037994 GCF_002776525.5 Piliocolobus tephrosceles | reverse complement strand
CCCAGCTAGTTTTTTTTTTTTTGTATTTTTTAGTAGAGAGGGGGTTTCACCGTGTTAGCCAGGATGGTCTCGATCTCCTGACCTCGTGATCCGCCCGTCTCAGCCTCCCAAAGTGCTGGGATTACAGGCTTGAGCCACCGCGCCCGGCCTCAAGATTCTACATGGGAAATGCAAAGTATAAACTAGTATACATAATATGCTAGTAAAAATAAGGAAAAAAATATGCAACTGTTTACAAATGCACAGAATGACAACCAAGAAACTAGTAAACTCTAATTCTCCCTACAGAGGACAATGAGTATCTACCTAGAAGACAGATTTCTTTTTTTACTATGTATAATGTTATAATTTTAGCATTTTGAACCATATGAATGTATTACTTGTTCAAAAAAATTATTATATTAAGAAACACAGGCCAGGCATGGTGGCTCACGCCTGTAATCCTAGCACTTTGGGAGGCCGAGACCAACCTGAGCAACATAGTGAGAGCCCGCCTCTACAAAAAAATTTAAAAATTAGCTGGACGTGGTGGTAGGCACCTGTAGTCCCAGCTACTAGGGAGGCTGAGGTGGGAGAATTGCTGGAGCCTGGGAGTTCGAGGCTGCAGTGAGCCATGATTGTCACATTGCACTCCAGCCTGATCAACACAGCAAACTCCTGTCTCTGCTACCTCAACAAAGAAATAAACACAAATAAAATGTTAAAATTTCCATTCTACATAAAATCATCTATAGATGTTTTTAAATATACAACATGATTATCAAGAACTTAATCTGTACCACATTCTTGTAGATGTAAAGTTAAAATGCTTGTAACCATCACTCTCAACTCTATCCTATCTTCCAGCATAAATGAGACTTTCACACTTTTTCTCTTGCCCAGATAGAGAGGCTAACCATAGGCTTTAGAAATGTCTTAAAAACAACAACAACAACAACAACAAAAAAAAAAAACAGAGCCAGGTATCTTCAAGCAGAGGAAAGCTGTTTGAGCACATTTATCTAAGTCTATCAAAAGCTATGATTGTTGGCAAGAAGTAACCTTGTAATGCCAAGGCAGAAAACTGCCACCAAACCACAAAAAGCTTGTTTAACTGATGAACCTAAAATTAAACAATTTATCTCTCATTAAAAAAATTTTTTGTTCCTGTGAATAATCCATCTTCGAAGGAACTTGAAAAAAGGGTATCAATTTTAAAACAGAATACATCTTTAAGACAGATTTTGCTATCTTACACATGGTAGCACATTAGAAAGTTACGATGCTATTGTCTTTACAGAAGCAAGATTATATAAGTAATCAATTATAGCTATTTTAGAAGCCACTAAAAACACGTGAGAAAATCTACATTTCAGACAGATCTGGATTCAAATGCCTGCCCCAATTATTTGTGACCATATAACACTGAGATGTGCTTAAGGTCTCTGAGCCACACCTATGCAAAATTAAGATTAATAATTCACATTTCATACATTGTTGGGAAAAATTAATGAGCTACTAGCAAAGTGCCTAGCACGGTGTTCAAAAAAAATATGAGTTTACCAAGAAACAGTAACCATAATTTATTACCTTTTCTTGTATTTTTGAGACAGAGTATCACTGTGTTGCCCAGGCTGGAGTGCAGTGGCATGATCTTGGCTCACTGCAACCACCGCCACCCAGGTTCAAGTGATTCTCCTGCCTCAGCCTCATGAGTAGCTGAAATTACAGGCGTTCACCACCATGCCTAGCTAATTTTTACTATTTTCTTTTTTTTTGAGACGGAGTCTTGCTCTGTCACCCAGGCTGGAGTGCAGTGGCACCATCTCACCTCACTGCAACCTCTGCCTCACAGGTTCAAGCGATTCTCCTGCCTCAGTCTCCCAAGTAGCTTAGATTACAGGTGTATGCCACCACACCCGGCTAATTTTTGTATTTTTAGTAGAGACGGGGTTTCACCATGTTGGGTAGGCTGGTCTCGAACTCCTGGCCTCCAGTGATCCGCCTGCCTCAGCCTCCCAAAGCGCTGGGATTACAGCCATGAGCCATTGCGCATGGCCCAATTTTTACTATTTTAGTAGAGATGAGGTTTCACCACGTTGGTCAGGCTGGTCTTGAACTCCTGATGTCAAATGATCTGCCCATCTCGGCCTGTCAAAGTGCTGGGATTACAGGCATAAGCCACTGCTCCCAGCCATCAACTATTTTTAAATGTACATTTTGAGGGGAACTTAGTTTGAAGACTTCTGATATGCTGCTTTAATGGTAGCCTCTCTTGGACTTTTCCTAGCTTATGCATAAATTTATATTTTTAAATTGCATTTTATTTATTTATTTTGAGACAGGGTCTCATCTGTCGCTCAGGCTTAAGTGCAGTGGCATGATCTTTGCTAATTTCAACCTCTGCCTTCCAGGCTCCAGTGATCCTCCCACCTCAGCCTCTCGAGTAGCTGGGACTATAGGTACACGCCACCACACCTGGCCTAATTTTTGTATTTTTTATAGAGACAGGGTTTCACCATGTTGCCCAGGCTGGTCTCAAACTCCTGAGCTCAAGCAATCCGCCCGCTTTGGCCTCCCAAAGTGCTGGGACTACAGGCATGAGCCACAGCACCTGCCCATGTATAAATCTTAATGTAGGTTGATTAAAATAAATTTTTTGTTCAGAAACAATATATTCATTAAAAAAAAAAAAGGTCAACTTATTTATGTCCATGGAAATACAAAGACACATTTGATATAAAAAGTAAAAAATCTTCTCAAATGTTTGTTGTTCTTTCTTCATTAGGCCTAAAACTCAAGTTTTCTTATTGTATGTCCCAGGGTGATTGTGTCTAAGGTCTTAAATTCCCACTGTGGTCCATCTTGCATAAGCCACGATTTAAAGTCTACATGGGCATTATTTACAAGATCTTTCAGCTTCTGGAATCATTCATTCTAAATATGTTTGTGGCTGTATAGTACATGCATGCTTCCCAAAAGAGGATTCGTGAGTTATCTAGTGTCCAAGTTAATAGAGAAATTTCAGCATTATCTACCTCGCTCCACTCCAGTGCCCATAGTGATTATACCTCACAGATGACACACTCTCACCACTGGCTGTGCATGGCTTTAATTTAATTTAATTAATTTATTTATTTAAGTTTTATTATTTATTTTGAGACAGAGTTTTGCTCCTGTTGCCCAGGCTGGAGTGCAATGGCATGATCTTGGCTCACTGCAACCTCCACCTCCCGGGTTCAAGCGATTCTCCTGCCTCAGGCTCCAGAGTAGCTGGGATTACAGGCGCCTACCACCACGCCTAGCTAATTTTTTGTATTTTTACTAGAGACGGGGTTTCACTATGTTGGCCAGGCTGGTCTCCAACTCCTGACCTCAGGCGATCTGCCCACCTCAGCCTCCCAAAGTGCTGGGATTACAGGCGTGAGCCACCACGCCCAGCCTTGTTTTATTTATTTCAATAAAATAGACACCAGTGAAACCACTAACCAACAGGTGCAAGAGAACACTGACAATATTAACCTCTCTGTTCCTCCTCCATACCAGTCTCCTGCTTCCCACATCCAAGTAACCACCTGAATGTTGTGTTTATCATTCCCTTGATTTTAAAAAGCACCTGCTTTTTGAAAGCAGGCTCTTCTGCTTGTCTTTTACATACAGAACTGAAGCAGCTGAGGTCATGACTAGAGTCCCTGTTTACTGCTGAATTACCAAATGCCCTACATTCAGGATCAGCATGTTACCGAACAGAGCCTGCAAGTGGCAGTGTCAGTTTTCACCACAGCAGCAGGTCAGGCTATATTTAACATGCATCCTCTTCTATGCTGAAGAGCTGCAGCTGTGGCTCTGTTAGTCTGTGAACAAGGAGGACAAGTGGGAACTGAGGGACTTTAATGGAAAGTTGTAACAGGATTCCGTTAACTCAATCATAAATTAAATGGGCCTGTATTTAAACGTCTAAGACAGTCTAGTTTCACAATACTATAATAATTTTTTTTTTTTTTTTTGAGATGGAGTATCGTTCTGTTGCCCAGGCTGGAGTGCAGTGGCGCCATCTCAGCTCACTGCAACCTCCACCTCCCAGGTTCAAGTGATTCTCCTATCCCAGTCTCCCAAGTAGCCAGGACTACAGGCATACACCATCACACTCAGCTTTTTTTTTGTATTTTTGGTAGAGATGGGGTTTTGCCATGTTGGCCAGGCTGGACTCGAACTCCTGACCTCATGTGATACACCCACCTCAGCTTCCCAAAGTGCTGGGATTACAGGCATGAGCCACTGTGTCTGGCCGCTATAATCTTTCTTTAAAAAAAAAAAAAAAAACACGGCCGGGCGTGGTGGCTCAAGCCTGTAATCCCAGCACTTTGGGAGACCGAGACGGGCGGATCACAAGGTCAGGAGATCGAGACCATCCTGGCTAAGACGGTGAAACCCCGTCTCTACTAAAAAATACAAAAAAATAGCCGGGCGAGGTGGCGGGCGCCTGTAGTCCCAGCTACTCCAGAGGCTGAGGCAGGAGAATGGTGTGAACCCAGGAGGCGGAGCTTGCAGTGAGATGAGATCGCGCCACTGCACTCCAGCCTGGACAGAGCGAGATTCCATATCAAAAAAAAAAAACCAGTTATCTACCACACTGAATCAAATCTTAATTAAAATGTTTAAAACAGCTTGACAAATGGGCACAGTAGCTCATGCCTATAATCCCAGCACTTTGGGAGGCCAAGGATGGGAAAATCACTTGAGCCCAGGAGTTTGAGACCAGCCTCGGCAACATGGCGAAACCCTATCTCTACCAAAAGAACAAAAACAAAAAAAACAAAAATGAGCCACGCGGGTGGTGTGTGCCTGTAGTCCCTGCTACTTGGGTAGCTAAAGTGGGAGGATCACCTGAGTCCCGGGAGGTCAAGGCTGCAGTAAGCCATGACTGTGCCACTGCACTCCAGCCCGTGCAACAGAGTGAGACCTTGTCTCAAAATAAATTTTAAAAAGACCAGGTGCATTGGCTCATGCCTGTAATCCCAGCACTTTAGGAGGCTGAGGCAGGCAGATCGCTTGAGGTCAGGAGTTCGAGACCAGCCTGGCCAACATGACTAAACTCTGTCTCAACTAAAAACACAAAAATTAGCTGGGCATGGCAGCGGGTACCTGTAACCCCAGCTACTCGGAAGGCTGAGGCATGAGAATTGCTTGAACCTGGGAGGCAGAGGTTGCAATGAGGTGATATCGTGCCACTGCACTCCAGCCCGGGTGACAAGGGAAACTCCATCTCAAAAAATAAATAAATGAAAAACAGCTTGACAGTTTCCATATCTATTATAAAATCAACTGTAGGCTGGGCGCGGTGGCTCACGCATGTAATCCCAGCACTTTGGGAGGCTGAGGTGGGCGGATCACAAGGTCAGGAGATCGAGACCACGGTGAAACGCCCTCTCTACTAAAAATACAAAAAATTAGCCAGGCGCTGTGGTGGGCGCCTGTAGTCCCAGCTAGTCGGGAGCCTGAGGCAGGAGAATGGCGTGAACCCAGGAGGCGGAGCTTGCAGTGAGCCGAGATCGTGCCACTGCACTCCAGTCTGGGGGACAGAGTGAGACTCCGTCTCAAAAAAAAAAAAAAAAAAACACAACTGTTTTAATGTTTATTGTCTGGTCCAAAAACTGCAGCATAAAAACCATAATGAACATAAATGTTTACAGAAAATTACATTTCCAGGCATACAAATTGTAAATATGAGTAAAATTCAGTGATAATTGGATAGCCGTAGAACATGCTTTTCAAGGAGGTACAATGATATATGGAGGTAGTGAAGAAAATATAAAGGCAAGAAGCAAAATAGTCATGAACTATGCCTTAATTGTCTGAGTAAGTTTATATTACAGCCTTCCACGGGGACTACTTGAAAGAGAACACCACTTGGTGAAACGTCAGTACTGTGCTGCTGTTGTAACCGCCAAAGGATTATCTGCCTTGCCCCAGGAAGCCTGAGACTGAGAAATGCTTCTGGGATTCTTCTGAGCTTGGAAAGTTGATATGAGGTACTAAAATCATCTCAATGAAACTGAACAAGGATAATTATAAACTTTAGCCTTTGGTTCATCTAATACTGAAAATCCATAATACTTTTTTTTTTTTTTTAAATAGGGTCTTGCTTTGTTGCCCAGGCTGGAGTGCAGTGGCGCCATCTCGGCTCACTGTAACCTCTGCCTCCTGGGTTCAAGCAATCCTCCCACTTCAGTCTCCTGAATAGCTGGGACTATAGGCACACATCACCATGATCAGCTAATTGTTTTTTTCCTTTTGAGACAGAGTCTCGCTCTGTCTCCAGGCTGGAGTGCAATGGCGTGATCTTGGCTCACTGCAATCTCCGCCTCCTAGGTTCAAGCGATTCCCCTGCCTCAGCCTCCTGAGTAGCTGGGACTATAGGCACGTACCACCATGCTTGGCTAATTTTTTTGTATTTTAGTAGAGACGGGGTGTCATCATGTTGGCCAGGATGGTCTCGATCTCCTGACCTCAGGTGATCTGCCTGCCTTGGCCTCCCATAGTGCTGGGATTACAGGCATGAGCCACCATGCCCGACTATGCTCAGCTAATTTTTAAATTTTTAGTGGAGACAGGGTATATTGCCTAGGCTGGTCTAGAACTCCTGGGCTCAAGCGATCCTCCCACCTTGGCCTCACGAAGTGCTGGGATTACAAGGCATGAGCCACTGCACCCAGCCAGAATCTATAATCTTAAGATTACCCTGGTCCCTCTCACAATCAAGTCTCTACGGAGAAAATGGCATTCTCTTTCGTGTATTCTTTGTTTGACACCCATTCTAAAACCTCAACACACTGACTAGAAACTTGATTAAACATACTGGAAAAACTCCTAGAGTCAGGAAACAGGTCTTAGTCTTTATTCTGCCATAATTCAAGTGTGTTACCCTGGATGAATACCTTAGGCTCTGTGTAAAATTCAGATGCTTTATCCATAAAATGAGAGCTATATTAGAATATTTTCCAGCTCTATAACTATTTTGGGACAAGGTCTCATTCTGTCACCTGGGCTGGAGTGTAGTAGCATGATCACCACTCACTGCAGCCTTGACCTCCTGGGCTCAAGCAATCTTCCCAGTCCAGCCTCCCAAGTAGCTGGGACTACAGGACTACAGGCACATGTTACCATGCCGAGGTAACTTTTGTAATTTTTCCAGACAGGGTTTTGCCATGTTGTCCAGGCTGTTCTCAAACTCCTGGGCTCAAGGGATCTGCCTGCCTGGGCCTCCCAAAGTGGTGGGACTACAAGCAAGAGCCACCATGCGCAGACTATAACTCTTGAAATTCTGAGCTGAGTTACACTACTATCTTCTCTAGTAAATGTCACTGAATTTATAATAAAAAATTGATGTTAACGTCCACATTTCTAAAAGTAATAGTCAACTAATACATGAATGATTCCTAAGAGATTCCATCTTACTTAAAAACTTCAAAAATTAAAGAAAGTGTGTTTTAATCTTTGATTTGGTTAAAAGAGGATATATAAATTTGAATATAAAACAGAATTAACAAAAGTTATTAGGATAAGTATCTTTAAGTAGTATAGCAAAAAAGTTTTTAAATTACTGTGTCCTCTGGTTGTAGAGTGGAAATTACTTTGGACTTAACAGTTAACATAATATGAAAAAGTTTTTAAAAATTGAGCTTGGGCTAACTACAAAGTTCACTTTAGTCCCTTTCAATCCTTTCTGGTATGTTCTATGACTCATTTACAATATTTAGAGACAGGGTCTTGCTATGTTCTCCAGGCTAGCCTCAAACTAGGCGCAAGTGATCTTCCTGCCTTAGCCTTCCTTAGTAGCTAGGACGACAGGCACACACTACCATGCTGGCTCTATGACTTTTAAAGTTAAGTCTTAGCAGGGCATGGTGGCATGTGCCTGTGGTCCCAGTTGCTCAGGAGGCTGAAGCAGGAGGATTGCTTCAGCCCAGGAGGTTGAGGATGCAGTGAGCTGTGTTCACAGCACTGCATTCCAGACTGGGTGACAGAGTGAGATGCCATCTTCGAGAATAAAAAAATGAAATAAAGTAAAATAAAATAAAGCTAACCAGAAAGGGGACATTTGGCCAGATATGATGGCTCCCAGAACTTTGAGAGGCCAAGGTGGGAGAATTACTTGAGGCCATAAGTTCTAGACCAGCCTGGGCAGTATAGCAAGACTTCATCCTTACAAAAAATAAAAATAAAAATAATTTAAAAATTTAAAATTTTAATTTTAAATTTAAATTTAAAAAGGAGATATTCCAGTGCTATAGAGTTCAAGGTCTATGATAATTATTATTATTATTTTTTTGAGATGGAGTTTCACTCTTGTTGCCCGGGCTGGAGTGCAATGGCGCGATCTCGACTCACTGCAACCTCCGCCTCCCAGGTTCAAGCGATTCTCCTGCTTCAGCCTCCTAAGTAGCTGGGATTACAGGCATGTGCCACCACACCAGGCTAATTTTGTGATTTTGGTAGAGACGGGGTTTCTCCATGTTGGTCAGCCTGGTCAAGAACTCCTGACCTCAGCTCATCTGCCTGCCTCAGCCTCCCAAAGTGCTGGGATACAGGTGTGAGCCACTGCGCCCAGCCATTTCAATTTTTATTTTATGGATTTATGTTAAAAGGTTTTTTTCTATTTTGAGATGGAGTCTCTCACTCTGTCACCCAGGCTGGAGTGCAGTGGTGCGATCTCGGCTCACTGCAACCTTCACCTCCTGGGTTCAAGCAATTCTCCCGCCTCAGCCTCCCAAATAGCTGGGATTACAAGCGCCTACCACCACACCCAGCTAATTTGAATTTACATTAAACGGCTGCAGAACTTTAGGATTTTCTAAGCATCTAGAAATTCTATCTTCAAAGGCAAATCCAAATATAATAAATGAGTCAAATTAAAAATATTAAAAATTCATTTTAGACTGGGCATGGTGGCTCTTGCCTGTAATCCCAGCACTTTGGGAGGCTGAGACAGGCAGATCACCTGAGGTCAGGAGTTCGAGACCAGCCCGGCCAACATGGCGAAACCCCATCTCTACTAAAAAATACAAAAATTAGCCAGGTGTAGTAGCGCATGCCTGTAGTCCCAGCTACTCGGGGGGCTGAAGGAGGAGAATCTCTTGAACCTGGGAGGTGGAGGTTGCAGTGAGCGGTGATTGCACTGCTGCAATCCAGCCTGGGTGATAGAGACTCCAACTCAAAAAATAAAAATAAAAATAAAGATAAATTCATTCTGGAGCTTAAATTAAGCATCAAAAATTCAATTTGCAAAAATTATACAGCCAATAATCTAAGGTGTTCAGAAGTGCATTTTAACAAAAATTGGTCAGGTGTGGTGGTGCATGCCTATAGTTCCAGCTACTCAGGAGGCTGAAGTGGGAGGATTGATCCATTTCGCCAAGGAAATCGAGGCTGCAGTGAGCCAAGACTGCACTACTACGCTTCAGCCCAGGTGACACGGTGAGACTACCATCACAAAAAAATAAAAAGAGTGCATTTCAGTTTTTTCTGTCCTTATTTTTTTTTAATTTTAGAGACAGGGTCTCACTGTATTGGCAAGATTGGACTCAAACCCCTGAGCCCAAGTGATCCTTCCATCTCACATACCCAAGTGGCCGGGACTATGGGTGCACACCACTGTGTCCAGCTCTTCCCCCTCTGTAATTACTGCTTGGCAGCACTGAGCTTCTATCAAGTCTCCTGAGGGGTGGCAATGAGCGAATGTGATAGCTAGTCCCTGGGGGTCTACAATCTAGGAACATTTCTGGCTTTTTTTTTTTTGAGACAGAGTTTTGTTCTTGCCACCCAGGCTGGAGTACAATGGCGTGATCTCAGATCACTGCAACCTCCACCTCCCAGGTTCAAGCAATTCTCTTGTCTCAGCCTCCCGAGTAGCTGGGACTATAGGCACCCACCACCACGCCCGCTAATTTTTTATTTTTTTGTATTTTTAGTAGAGACAGGGTTTCACCATGTTGACTGAGCTGGAACTCCTGACCTTGGGTGATCCGCTCACCTCGGCCTCCCAAAGTGCTGGGATTACAGGCGTGAACCACGGCACCTGGCCCCTTTCTTGCTTGTATGCTCTACCATAATAAAGGGGGCAAAAATAAAATTGCTTTTACAGCTGCTCTCACAGACTCCACCTTTCCAGAGCTTCTGTTTTTGCAACAAATCTCCCATATTCAAATAATGAAATACATTTTCCCAAAACCTTTCTAGAAATCTGATTTGTTGCCTATCCTACCTTCCACCCCCAAATCTCTCAACCTGTGGTAAATTAGAAAGAGCAGGTTCTAGCTTTGGGCTCTTTTTAGAAGGACAAAATATCTTCATTGGTAAAGAAAATGAGCTGAAATGCCCTTAAAGACCCACTCAATAAATCTCCTATCTTCAGTTATATCACAAATGAGTGACTCAAGGTCTCACTCCTTGTTTCAGGGTGAAAAGCAATGTGAAGAGTTAGTCTAAAACTGCTAAAAGAAGAAACAGGTAACAATTTTAAAGCCAATATTTGCATAAGCCTTTATTTCAAATCTGTTTTGCATAAAAGTAGCAGCCTGCTCTCTATGTTTTAGTTTCATCATTTCGTAGGGAGTGACACGCCAGCTGTGCACAAAGCTTTAACAGCAAAATGTTTACATAGCAGAGCCCTCAAGTATGCCAAACACAGTGTGACAGATTAGATGCAGTTGTGAACAGGGGTTAATGCAGTGAAATTGTGCACATGCATTTCTGGAGAATATTCTCCAGGAATTAGAAAAACCTTGAAGGATTCCGTTTAGTACAGAGTTCTATTCTAACCACCATGGCCTGCTATTTCTGGGAGGCAGCTGTAGCGCCACAAGAAAAAGACTGGATTGATCCAGTCTCAGTTCTGCTGCTTACTAGTTGTGTGATCTTTCAAAAGTCCAACTCTGTAAATGTCACTATCTACCTCAGAGTTTGAGGAATGATAAGATTAGATAATAAATAGAAGAATGCTATGCAAATTTTAGGTGTTGCTCTAGTTTACACATATGCCTTCTGTTTACACACAAATGACCTGACATGTCCCCTCATGGCTTTAAAACCATCCTGCACTGTACCAATCACCCCATCCCCCAACCCCATCCCCATACTTCAACCCACCAAAGACATATCCTTCCCTGACAAACACATCCTTCTTCTCTATTTCTGCTATATTATCTGACTTGCCTCTGATCTTCATTTACTGAAAACATATTCAGGTGACCCTTGAACAACAAAGCTTTGAGCTGCCTGGGTCCACTTATACACAGCTTTTTTCAACCAAACATGGATCTAAAAAAGAATATTCTCAAATGTGAAATCCGCATATGTGGAGAGCTTTTTAATTTTTTTAGAGACAGGGTCTCACTTTGCTACCCAGGCTGGAGTGCAATAGTATGCGATCAGTTCACTGCAGCCTCGAACTCCTGGGCTCAAGCGATCCTCCCACTTCAGTCTTCCTAGTAGCTAGGACTACAGGCACACACCACCATACCCAGCTAATTTTTGTGTTTTTTTTTCTGGTAGAGATGAGGTCTCATTATGTTGCCCAGGCTGGTCTCAAACTCCTAGTCTCAAGTAATCCTACCTTGGCCTCCCAAAGCACTGAGACCACAGCTACTTTTCTTGCATGTGGGTTCCACAGGGTGACCGTGAACTTGAGCATGCATGATTTGGTTGTACACAGGCGGTCCTAAAACTAATTCCCTGAGTACACTGAGAAATGACTATGTCCTTGGAGACTGATTTTACAACTCCCCATACCAAAATCCATGAATGCGCAAGTCCCTTATATAAAACAGCGTACCATTTGCAGGTAATCTACCCACATCCCCCCTTTAAATCATATCTACATTATTTATAATACCAAATACAATGTAAATGCTATGGGAACAGTTGTAATATTGTTTAGGGAATAATGACAAGAAAAAAAAAGTCTGTATGTACATGTTCAATACAGATGCAACCATCCATTTTCTTCCCCCAGATATTTTCAATCCACAGATGGTTGAATCCAAGGTGCGGAACCCATGCACACAGAAAACCAACTGTACTCATCCTCCAAAACTTGGCTCAAATGTCACCTACTCACAGAAGACTTGCTGAATCCTTTCTGTGAAATCTGTTACATATCTCTGCTGATTTTTTTTTTCATCTGAGGCAGGGTCTCACTCTATATCACCCAAGCTGGAGTGCAGTGGCATGATCACAGCTCACTGCAGCCTCAACCTCTCTGGCTCAGGTGATCCTCCCACCTCAGCCTCCTGGTTAGCTAGGACTACAGGCCCATACCACTATGCCTGGTTAATTTTTTGTATTTTGTTTTGTAGACATGGGGTTCTGCCATGTTGCCCAGGCTGGTCTTGCAGTTGTGGGCTCAAGCGATCCACCCGCCTCAGCCTTCCAAAGTGCTGGGATTACATGTGTGAATCACTGTGCCCGGCCGAGATCTCTATCTTAATACATCCTTCGTATTCCCAGCATCTAGCTTCATCTTGCAAAAGGACAGGATTCAGTAATATTTATGGAACTAACGACCTTGAATTCCATTCTCTAGACACTGTGATCTCACTATATATTCTGGAAAAAAGGATGCTGTATTCAGCAACAGATATTAGTGGCAAAGCAGATGCTAAGGCATGGATTTTCATATCTATCCTCAAAGTTTTATATATATATATATAAATTTTTTTTTCCCCTCGAGATGGAGTCTTGCTGTGTTGCCCAGGCTGGAGTGCAATGGTGTGATCTTGGCTCCCTGCAACCTCCACCTCCCAGGTTTAAGCGATTCTCCTGCCTCAGCCTGCCGAGTAGCTGGGATTATAGGCACGCACCACCATGCCTGGCTAATTTTTTGTATTTTTGGTAGAGACAGGGTTTCATCATGTTGGCCAGGCTGGTCTCAAACTCCTGACCTTGTGATCCACCCACCTCAGCCTTCCAAAGTGCTGGGATACAGGCGTGAGCCGCCGTGCCAGGCAAAATTATATATTAACATATATTTCTAATAACAACTTATTTAAAAGCCCAACCATATGCCAATAAGCAATCCACAGAAACTTTTCCATGACACTTGGGAAAATAAAGTTCCTGAATCTACACTATTTCAAGAACATATCATAGATGAACTTACCATCATCTAAAGTGATGTCCTGCAGACCAATGGTTGCAAAGTTAGGCTCCCGATCTTCTGGTTCAGGTTTAATGCTCACAGTTGCCCCATCAGGTGGAAATGAAGCTGGATCACACAAACTGTGACATATTAAGGATGAAGGTGCAGAAAGACCCCCCTGGCCTGTACTTTGTGCTTGAGTTGAGTGCTGTCCAGAATGCATTCTGGTAGCTCGAGACGGTGATGAGGCAGTTCCTGAGCTAGGAGATTGGTAAGGCATAGACTGAAGCTGAGGAGACGGTGGCCCAGAAAGTGGTGAACTAGCCAAGGGATGAGAAGCTGCTGGGGAAGCTGTTGTAGCAGACCCTGAATGTGAAGGACCATATGTAATAGGTTGTAACTGAGAAGAAGGCTGACCGGTAATCTGGTCAGCCACTGGAGAAGAAAGAGATCTTTGTCCTGTATTTGAACAATGATATCCCATTGATTGTAGATGAGGCAGGGTATGCACAGAATGAGGTGTACGGGCTAAGAGATGTCCTGTTGAGCCTGAATTTGAAGAATGAAATGGTATGGATGACAGTGGTTGACAGCCAAGATTCACTAAACCAGGAAGAGTTGCATCCTGCTGAAACAAAACTGAATCAAATTCTTGACTAGAGGCAGCATTAATAGGAAGACAAGTTGGTCCATTGTACACAACGTTAGTTTGCATAGGCTGATAGGAAGACCCCACAGGAGGTGTTGGTGTGACTTGAAAAGGCTGGTGTACAACTGGAGAAGGAATCATATGCTGTTCCTTACTAGCACTCTCATCTCTACACTGCAACTGTCGCAGATGGGATGAGGTCACCATGGATGCATATGTTTGTGGGATGGAACAAACCAAACTTCTCTGTGCTGACAGTACACTGTCATGTGAATGCCCTGAATCAGAGGAAGGCCTCTGGGTCTGAGCAGGATGAGGCACAGGCAAAGATGGAACTGAAGACAAATCAATCTCTTCTCTGTGTTCTTGCTTCATCAAAACTGAAAATAAAATGATTAAAGCAAATATTATTATACAATACATAAAATAATTCTGACAGGCCTTCATGCTAGGTTACACAACTACAGCATAAGCTGAGGGGCAAACTCAAATGCCTTTAAGGAACTTCATGTAAAATATCGGGTATTTCTCTGTGTATGTGTAGACGTACATATATATGTATACACATGCACATTTTGCTTGTGTATAATATGAATATCTTTGGGAAGAGGCACAAGAAACTATGCTAGAGTCACTGCTAGGAAGGAAAACCAGGTGACTAAAGGACAGAATTTGGAGGTTTACTTTTTACTACATACTTTTTTAGTCTTTTGAATGTTTTTCACTGTGTATTTATTACCTATTCAAAATTAAGTAACTAAAACAACAAATAAAGCCCTAGGGCCTAATAAAGTATTGAATTTGGGATCCCTGATCGGAAGCCTACCAATCTGGTTTTACATGTTGCATCATACACCAGAAACCATGACTCCTACATTCATAGAACTTCTGCTTTACAATGGTTTTCACATACATCTCACTTGATCCTCTGCCATCATGTGGGGATCAAAAAAAGTACTAAAATCCACAAAAAAAAACCTAACAAATACATTCTGCAAAGTTGCAGGATACAAAATCAACATACAAAAATAATGTTGTATTTCTATAAACTAGCAATAAACATCTGAATAAAAATTCAGAAAACAATTTCTTTTTTTGCTTTTGGGAGACAGGGTCTCACTCTGTTGGCCAGGCTGGAGTGCCGTGGTGCAATCTTGGTTTACTGGAGCAAGTGATCCTCCCACCTCCGCCTCCTGAATAGCTGGAATACAGGCATGCGCCACCATGCTTATGCTTATTTTTTGTAGAGATGAAGTCTTACTGTGTTGCCCAGGCTGGTCTTGGACTCCCATACTCAAGCAATCTTCCCACCCCAACCTCCCAAAGTGCTGGGACTATAGACATAAGCCACTGTGCATAGCCAACAATTCCATTTATAATAACATCAAAAAATAATAAAATACTCAGAAATGATTTAACCATGGAAGGCAGGACTCATAACTGAAATCTACAAAACACTGCTGAAAGAAATTAAAGAAGCCCTAAATAAATGGAAAGACATTCCAGGTTCATGGATTGAAGACTTAATATTGCTAACATGACAACACTCTCCAAAGTGATCTTTTGCCAAAAAAAATTGATGTCCTTGAGTCATATAAAGTGATCTTCAGATTCAATGTAATCCCTATCAAAGTCTCAGTGACAGTTTTTGCAGAAATAGAAAAACTCACTCTAAAATACACATGGAATCTCAAGAGATCCCAAATAGCCAACACGATCTTTTTTCCCATGTGTCCAAGGCATAAACCAGGTATGGGCACAGACCAAAAGCCAAGCTCGGATAAATAAGGCATTGATTCATCCCTGGCTTATATGAGATAGGCAGCACCAACCAGACGTCACTCTACCCAAGTCAAGGACAACCAATATCATCTTGAAAAAGAACAGAGTTGGAGGAAATCAGGACTTCCTGATTTAAAAACTTACTACACAAAGCTACAATAATTAAAACAGTGTAATATTAACATAACGATAGACATAATCAATGTAATGGAATAGAGTCCAGAAATAAATCCTCACATATTTGGTCAACTAATCTTCAAACAAGGGTGCCAAAACCATTCAATGGTTTTCAACAATGGCGCCAAGAAAACTAGACATCGACACGTAAAATAATGAAGGTGGGGCTGGGTGCGGTGTCTCACACCTGTAATCTCAGCACTTTGAGAGGCCAAGGTGGGAGGATCACTTGAGGTCAGGAATTCGAGATCAGCCTGGCCAACATGATGAAACTCTGTCTCTACTAAAAACACAAAATTAGCCAGGCATGGTGATGCACCCGTGTAATCCCAGCTACTCGGGAGGCTGAGGCTGACACAGGAGAATCACTTGAACCTGGGAGGCAGAGGTTGCAGTGAAATGAGACAACGCCATTGCACTCTAGCTTGGGTCAACAAGAGTGAAATTCTGTCTCAAACAAAAATAAAAATAAAAAATAAAACTTAAAAACCCTAAAAGAATCAGCCATTTGCAATTAATGATCATCCCTCCACTGGATACTGATATTGCTCGGATCCCTATTGCAAAGGGATTGCCAAAAAGGTAGTAAATTCAGAAATACTTTAATAAAAAAAAAAAGCAACTATTGATGGCAGTGGTTGCCCATCTGGAGTGGCCACTGCCATGACACTGGCTGCAGTGGGCGAGGTGCTGCCAGCACTGCATGCTCCACAGAGCTGGTGAGAGCTGGGAACAGGTGGAAGCCCCACCATCTTCTGAGTTGGCAGGGCAGGAGCCTTGTACTTCCTGGGTGCAGTTGTGGCCACCCAGCTGTGGCTGCTGACCTGGGCATCCCTGTGCTCTTGGCAGGGGGAGGGGGGTGGTAGCAGGCAGAAGCCCCACCATCCTGGGTACAGCTACAGCCATTCAATGGCTGCTGACCTAGGCATCTCTGCACTCTCAGGGACCCAGAATGTCCACCTCCCCCAACAGACTCAGAGGTGCCTGCTCCTGGTGCCTGGCCTCTCCCTGCTCCTGGTGCCCATTTCAATCTTGGAGGGAAGTTGAGGCCGAGCCCAGGTGATGTTGCAACCCAGCAGGGTGTGTGTATGCTTGGGGCAGTGCTGACACGCCAGCCCCCTGCTGCCTCAGCTCCCTCCAGTCTTCGGGCACTGACGGGCACAGGAGGGATGTCGAGGTAGGGGTGAGGGCAGCTCAACCCTGGTTTGCAGGCACCCCTTGACACAAACAACCTGGGCACCATGAAAAGCAACAGGAGGCAGACAGGTTCCTGGGCGCAAAGGGGTGGGTCACCAGTGAAGCCCCACCTTCAAGCTGGAGAAGGCCTGAAGCCTGGGGACTGGGCTGCCCGTCCTGCGGACCACAGTGCAAACTTACGGTGCTTTTTCCGGGCCCACCCACGGCCACCCCATGGAACAGTTAGCAAGCACTTTCTCTCCTCTGAAGCCCATATAAAACCTGGACTCAGCCATACTCAAAAAGAAAACAGGACGACCAGCTGTGGAAAGGAGCTACCCACCTCAGGGTCTCCTCTCTGCTGAAAGCTGAGAAGACAACAGGACAACCTGCCTGTGGAGAGGAGCTACACATTCTAGAGTTTCCTCTCTGCTGAGGGCTGAACACTTGGGACACCCTGGCTGCAGAGAGGAGCTACCCTCTGTGGGTCTTCTCTGAGCTGTTCTATTGCTCAAAAAAAGCTCCTCTTCGTCCCACTCACCCTCCATTTGTCCGTGTGCCTCATTCTTCCTGGGCATAGGACAAGAACTCAGTGGGGCTGAAAGGGTTATAACACAAACAGGGTTGAAAGAGGCCCCTTGCTCGCCATGTTGGCAGCAACAAGAAGGAGAGAAGAGCTGCAATCTTTAGGGAGCTCAGACCTAGAAGCTCCCTGAGCCAGGGCTGTGATACTCTCTTTGGGGCTCTGAGGTTCCTGGCATCTCCAAGTTTCTGGGGGCCACCATGTTCCCCAGTGCCAGCCATGGAAGTTGCCTGTGGTATCCCTGGTCCAGCTGCAGCCTCACAGGGAGCCACCACCCATGCTGGTGCCTAGAGCTGCCAGCCCCTCCATAGCCAGCGTGCCAACTCCACGCTCGCTCACTCACACGCCCCTTCCCACTCTGCTCACCCTTGGCAGGCATGGGATCCAGGCCGGCAGCGCAAGCCACATGCAGCTTGCCAGGCCGAGTGGGCCCAGAGGGGCCGTGGGCAAAGGTGCCACTAGCCACAGGGGTTTCCAGCTGGCAAAGTGACACCTCAAGGGTCCCGTAACAATATGACTATCTAAAAATTGTATAAGTAAAATTTTAAAAGGAATTATTTGCCGTAAACAAAAGGTTAGAATCTCTAAATAAATAATTCATACAAATTAATGAGATAAACAAAATAACACTAACATAACAGAGATCAAGTCATACAACAGAATACTAAGAAGTTATTACAATTCTGTAAAACTCTGTCGATGAAGAAAAATTAAAATGTTCAGTTACAAAACCATATATGGGCTAGTCCCATTTCTTTTTTTATTTTATTTTTTTTTTTTTGAGACGGAGTCTCGCTCTGTCGCCCAGGCTGGAGTGCAGTGGCCAGATCTCAGCTCACTGCAAGCTCCGCCTCCCGGGTTTACGCCATTCTCCCGCCTCAGACTCCCGAGTAGCTGGAACTACAGGTGCCCGCCACCTCGCCCAGCTAGTTTTTTGTATTTTTTAGTAGAGACGGGGTTTCACCGTATTAGCCAGGATGGTCTCGATCTCCTGACCTCGTGATCCGCCCATCTCGGCCTCCCAAAGTGCTGGGATTACAGGCTTGAGCCACTGCGCCCGGCTCCATTTCCATTTTTTAAAAATTTTGTTTATATGTGGATCAAAGGAATCTGGAAGGACAGAATGATAGTCTCAGAATAGAAGAGAATTTGAATTTTTTTTTTTTTTTTTTTTTTTTTTACAGAGTCTTGCCCTGGTACCCAGGCTGGAATGCAGTGGCATGATCTCAGCTCACTGCAAGCTCCACCTCCCAGGTTCACATCATTCTCCTGCCTCAGCCTCCCCAGCAGCTGGGACTACAGGCGCACGATGCCATGCCCGGCTAATTTTTTTGTATTTTTAGTAGAGATGGGGTTTCACTGTGTTAGCCAGGATGGTCTCCATCTCCTGACTTCATGATCCGCCCTCCTCAGCCTCCCAAAGTGTTGAGATTACAGGCCTGAGCCACCGCGCCCAGCTGAGAATTTGAATGTTTTTTTAAAAAACCTGTCTTTAAAAAAAAAAATTACAGTAATGTACTGGCTTTTGTAAAAATTTTATTCAAAATTTCATTTTAGAAAAATTTTATTCAAAATTTCATTTTAGAAAAAAACGAAAAAAGTTAAATGCTACAGAGAAAGACAGTAACCAACCAGAACGAGTACTATACAAACGTTTGTGTGTGCCTATTCTTCTGTTAGTTTATGCCACCTGATTTGTCATCTATCAGCCGTAAGGGCAGTGATGAGTTATAGTGCAATCGAATGTTTTCTTTCCATTCCAGAGCTCTACTGATTTCCATTCCCAAATTAATATCCTCTAGGATTCTGCCTTTTTATTGTCCTCCCAATTCATGGGCTGAAAGGCAGCAAACTCTCCTGGTTTGCCTTTCAATTACTACCATTATGAGGTAGTAATCAAATCCCCTAATCTGCTTGACTGATTTTGCTTTTCTTATTGCAATCTGGAAAGCCCTCTTCTTTCTCATTCAGGTTAGAGTCTACAATCCCTCATCTCAACAGTATTTAATAACCTCTTTGGACAGGACGTTTGCTATACTCCATTCTGGAGGAGATGCATACCTTGCCACCTGCCCTGAAGAATTTGAGTGCTACTTAAGAAAGTTAAACGGTAGGTCAACTTTTTACCAACTGGTATGAAAAACAAAAAGGGAGGAAAAAGAAAATTAAACCCCTGGGCACACCTGTAATCCCAGCACTTTGGAAGGCCGAGGCAAGCGGATTGCCTGAGGTCAGGAGTTCAAGACCAGCCTGGCCAACATGGCGAAACCCCGTCTCTACTAAAAATACAAAAATCAGCCAGGGTGCCTGTAATCCCAGCTACTTGGGAGGCTGAGGCGGGAAAATCATTTGAACTTGAACCTGGGAGGCAGAGGTTGCAGTGAGCCAAGATCGCACCATTGCACTCAAGCCAGAGTAACAGGGTAAAACTCTGTCTCAAAAAAAAAAAAAAAAGTAAACCCCTAATTACAGGATTAATTACAACAGTATCTGTAAATTGATGATCAACATCAATGGTGCCCTTCAATCAAGTCTAGAATGCTACCAGGTTTCTGTAGAGAACTTTCTCTCTCTTTACAAAAACAATTTCAAACATTCTCCATGATTGTCCAACTGTGAAATCACCCAAACTTCCCTCTGCTCACAATAGGACACTTCCTGTCATTTTTTGTGGAAAAAAACCTAAAGCTATCATATGCAAGCTCCTTAAACTCTCCATTACTAAATCTACAAACTTTCTTCATCTACATCCATCTCAATCCATCTTTTTTATTTTCCCTTCTGTTCCTTCTCCCCTCTAAGGCCCATTTTAAATCCTATCCCCTCTCATCTTTCCCCAAAACCTGATATTCTTTATCGTCACTGATGTTCTGTCTGTATATTCAAAACACTCTTGGTGTTTGAATCACCTTCTTCGACTTACCTCATATAAATCTCACTCCTCAGTCACTAATTTCAGAAAAGATTAAACTGGTTCTTGACACTTTATAAAGAAAAGAAATATGGGGAAAACGGTTTTTGAAACACAAGTCTGATCATGTTACCTTTCTGTTAAAGCTCATTTTGTGTGTGTGTGTGTGTGTGTGTGTGTGTGTGTGTGTGTGTGTGTGTGACGGAGTTTTGCTCCTGTTTCCCAGGCTGGAGTGCAATGACGCAGTCTCGGCTCCCTGCAACCTCCACTCCCAGGTTCAAGCAATTCTCCTGCCTCAGCCTCCTGAGTAGCTGGGATTACAGGTTTGCACCACCACACCCGGCTAATTTTGTATTTTTAGTAAAGAGGGAGTTTCTCCATGTTGGTCAGGCTGGTCTCGAACTCCCAACCTCAGGTGATCCTCCCGCCCCAGCCTCCCAAAGTGCTGGGATTATAGGCATGAGCCACTGCGTCTGGCCACACTGCCTTTTTATGGTGCTAAGGGTACAAGGGGAGTTCATGACCCAGGAACACACACATACTCACAAACACCTGCCCCTCTGTAATGCTGGGAATTTTTGATAAAAATTCTTCTGAAAAAAAGACCTTAAAACTACCGTTCATCTTCTAATTTCCTTATAATGTATCATTACAAAATAACAACTGAGACCACATATAATATTTAAAGTCAACAAAACTTTAGAATGGGCATCTGTTGGTGTTTCCATTGTTTATAAGCACTCTACCTTAAGCATTCTAATATAGGATTCATTAAATAACTTTTTATTCATTAGGAAAGAAAACTCTACAGTAAACCATCATGACTCCTCCTCGTACCTGGTGTATAAGTAAAACGTTGAGACTGGCTTTTTTTCCTCTTGCCATTGCAAAGATAAAAGTGCACCTGCACTGCAGCTGTAACTGCTGGGTTATGATATGGAGGGACTTCAAGGACAATGTGAGCCTAAGGATGGAAAGCAAGATTGTGTTACACTCAGAACTAAAAATGAAACGCACCTGTTAAACACATCACAACTCATGAGTCTTAACTACAAGGCTCCAGCACAGATAATTATGCACATCAGCTAGTCATATACATCATCTGGAAATTTCCTATAGGGATACTTCAGTCTTGAAAGAGGTAAGACCTTTAATCAATAAAAGAGAAACTGCTTTTTACTCACCCAGTTGGGTTTCTGGTTGTAGCAGAAGTAAAAAGTCTTACATACTACGTAGTAAGATGTTTTGCTCTACTGAATATTACATGTTACTATGTATCTTTTTTTTTTTTTTTTTTTTTTTTTTTTGAGATGGAGTCTCGCTCTGTTACCCAGGCTGGAGTGCAGTGGTGCGATCTCGGCTCACTGCAAGCTCTGCCTCCCAGGTTCACGCCATTCTCCTGCCTCAGTCTCCCGAGCAGCTACAGGCGCCCACTACCTCGCCCGACTAATTTTTTTTAATTTTCAGTAGAGACGGGTTTTCACCATGTTAGTCAGGATGCTCTCCATCTGCTGACCTCATGATCTGCCTGCCTCAGCCTCCCAAAGTGCTGGGATTACAGGTGCGAGCCACTGCACCCAGCCCTAGTTTAGATTTCTTTTCTTAAATTTTACATTCAAAATGTTCTAAACTGGAGCCAGGTACAATAGCTCACACCTGTAATCCCAGCACTTTGGGAGGCTAAGACGGGCAAATCACTTCAGGTCAGGAGTCTGAGACCAGTCTAGCCAACATGTTGAAACCCCATCTCTACTAAAAATACAAAAATTAGCTGGGCATGATGTTGCATGCCTGTAGTCCCAGCTACTCAGGAGTCTGAGGCAGGAGAATTGCTTGAACTTGGGAGGCAGAGGCTGCAGTGAGCCGAGACTGTACCACTGCACTCCAGTCTGCATGACAGAGCTAGACTCCATCTAAAATAAATAAATAAATAAAAATTTAAAAAATTAAATAATCCAAAATGTTGTAAACTAGCATTAAACAAAACGTGTATCTACATCAAAAATAATTTTACAAAACCAAGGTGAAAATCTTTAGCCCCAAACCAAATGCAATCCTCAACCTAAATTGCTCCAGATCTTTGGAAAGCACTGTAGGAAGTGGTATTCCCTAGCCCAGAAAATACTCTGTCTCCATTCCAACCACGATAACAAGACCAAAACTTTCAATGTAGAATCCTAGAAGGCTTAACTAAATAGCTGAAGGGTTAGAAATAGTGTGTCAAGTACACAATTCCCTAAGGACTTGTCTTGCTCCTTTCACCTACTACATATGTTCTTTCTCTTTTTTATTTCTCTATGAAGGCCTATACATATGTTCTTTATTGAATTTGTTTTTATTCCTAAATGAGTTCAGATAAATTAATGATAATTTCAATAAGAACCTTCTGACGATCTTTCATTTCTAGTTTCTCTTCCCTGTATGCAATAGGGAGAAAACAAGGCACTAACTGGCTATCTTTTCTAAACTTTAATTTAATTTGCTTTAATACTAGGTAAGTATTTTACTTCCAAACCTCTAGAAATTTTACTTTTTTAGACAGGGTCTCACTCTATCACCCAGGCTGGAGTGCAGTGGCATGATCATCGCTCACTGCAGCCTTGACCTCCCAGGCTCAGGTAATCCTCCCACGTCAGCCTCCCAAGTGGCCGGGACTACAGGTGCATGTCACCACACATGGCTTATATTTTGTAGAGACAGGGTTGCTCAGGCTTGTCTTGAACTCCCGGGCTCAAACAATCCTCCTGCCTCAGCCTCCCAAAGTGCTGGGATTATAGGCATGAGTCTCATGCCCGGCCTAATTTTACTTTTTTATTAATCAATATACAAAAGAGTCATCCATACCATAAAGCATCATTATTCAATTTTCTATTCAGTGTCTTAAATATTTCTTAAGAATTAAGGTGAATTTCTTACCCCTTGACATTTTTCCCTGATTATCTTCCCTTCTACCTCCCACTGAGGTCGTCCATCTATTGAAAGAAAGAGTTTATAGTTAAAAGAAATTCGTATCAGAAAGCATACAGACAAAATCTAATGCATGTAGTATCACAAATTTATTAGCAAAGGAGATCTTTTTTCCACTGACTTCCATTATGAAAATAAAATGTAAATGCGTACAAATGGGGAAAAAATAAGGAGAAAGATCATGGGCTGCCCGGGTTAGTAGATCCCACAGAGCTCATTCTAACCATCTACCAAGTGATGTTTAAAAGCCCTCTGAGAACACCCTCATCAAGAGGTGGCCAACTTTT
This sequence comes from Piliocolobus tephrosceles, assembly GCF_002776525.5. Classification (NCBI taxonomy): domain Eukaryota; kingdom Metazoa; phylum Chordata; class Mammalia; order Primates; family Cercopithecidae; genus Piliocolobus; species Piliocolobus tephrosceles. The sequence continues at coordinate 53,014,345 of NC_045450.1, read as the reverse complement.
GCTTGTGTAACTAAAATGATAGGAAACTCACTTCCTTACCAGGTAACGCTTTCCATCTTGGATAATAATTGCTGCTAGAAAGGTCCTCGTGATAAATGAAATGTCTCTTTATGGTATCCAACAACTAGTCTAAATATTATTCCTTGCTGTCACAAAATAAAATCTTGATTGCTTCTCTGTGAGATTATATTTCAGATGTTGAAAAGCTGTTATATCTGCTTGTGTCTCCTCTCCTACTGGCTAGCATCCCCAGTTCTGTGCCTATTCCTTACATAATATTTTAGACTTCATGGTCTCTGGTTAAATATGCTCGTCCAAATTCACAAGGCCCAGGACTGAATAGCCTACGTGAGAAATGACCAAGTGTGGTACAGAATGACAGAGGCTCTAACCACCGTACATGGAAATGCTGTGTCTTTGTTATGAAAGCTTTCTTGAGGTGCGGGGGGGAAGTTTTCTTGGGAGCACCATATGCTGACTCTCACACTAAGTATGTGACCAAGTGTCTATACATTTCCTACTGCCATGTTCCCACACTGTGCACTTATGCAGCTGAGTTGTTTTTTTTCTCCCAACCCTTTGGAACATTACTTACTCCCAGCAGGAAGACTTCATTTTGTTGGATCCCTTGACTTGTCAAAATATTTTTTAGATACTGATGGTCCTAAAAAATGTTTCCTAGGCTTTCCAGATTTCTGTCACCTGAAGATTTGGCCAATACATTTTCTGTCTCTTCATCCCAAGTGAACTACTCATTTGGAGACAGCCTTATCTGCTATTAAAGCTCTCCAACTGATGTACAATTATTCCAAAGCATTTTTTTTTTGCGTGGGTCACAGGCATTCACCCAGTGACTAAGTCACACACAGCTTGCAGCACTTCTTCATCTGGTCTGCAAATTTATCATGAGAGATTTCATCAAATGTTTTCCAGGTTGTAACCATCATTTTCAGTCCAGTAACTAGACAATCGCTACTTCTGCTGCACAAGAGATACTACAGGCAAGTGCTACACCTACTTAGAATTATAGCTCAGTTCAGCAATCACTTGCTGGTTCCTTATGTGCCACTTTGTGTTACTGACATAACTGAGACAAGATGCCCTGCCTTCAGCCTGTGGATGAAAGGCAAACGCAAACAGTTTATTATAATAAAATGTGTTGGGTATAATAATTGATAAATGTACACTCTGGATAAACCAAGAACACAGGGGTCAGGGTCTTTAACCTAATCTTGGGGAGGGGTAGTGAGACAAGGAAGGCTTCCTGAAGAGCTCTTGAACTGAGACTTAACATGAGACAGAACTCATATGAGGAAAGGGTAAATTATAGACAGAAGAGACAGCATGAGCAAAGACAAGATGACAAGAACCCCTAAGATACAGAGACTTTATAAGCAGCTGTGATGTTGTATAAAGTATGAGGCAAGGAGCAGTAAAAAAGAGGGTTGGAAAGACTGGCAGCAGATTACGGCCTGAATGCCATAATAAGGAGCATAGAAAATGAAGGGGATTGCTGAAGGTGTTTTTAAAATGGGAGTTACATGTTTACAACTGTAATCTCCTCTAAAGCCAGTAACTGTCACCATTTAACATGATTCAACTTCAATCCAAAGTTCTTAAATGTGAAGCTCTGGGTCAAATAAATGAATTCAATAATACCTATTAACTGTATTCAGGCACAGATGAATTTTTAGAGTGGAAAGGAAGGGATGGCTCTGAGACACCGTCTCTTTCTCATGCTCCTTATTCACCTAAAACGTGACACCTACAGAAAGACATTCCTTGATGACTTGATATAAACAGTTCACAATTCAGTCTTTATCACTCTACCCTCTTACTTCATACAGTTTTACCTGGAATAATCTTGTTCATTTATTTGTTTATAAGTGCTTCCCCACTAGAATGTAAGCTCTATCAGAGCACGCAACCTGAAGGTTGTATTCAACATTATATCCCCAATGCCTAGACTAGTGTCTATATCACATAGCAATGCTTCATAAATAATTGATGAATTAATAAATTATGAAACAGAACTGATGTTTTTTGAAGACAGGCAGGGTATGGGTCAGGGTTGAAGGGAAGTGAATTTTAAAGGAGAAGAAGACAGCCACATACTTTCCAGCTCAAAGAGAAGATGCTATTATTAATCAAGTTAAGAAACCCAGAGAGATAAACTAGTTTGTAAAGTCAGGTATGTTTTCATATTTTAAGTCTCAGTGAGACATTTATAAAGCAATATCTAGTGGGTACTTTAAATTTCACGTTAAAGTTTAAGAGAAACATGTTGCTACAGAGAGAGATTTGGGAGCTAATAAAATTTCTCAAAAAGATAATGAGAAGAAAAATGAATATAAAACCTTAGAAAACATCTATATTTAAGAGCCAGAAAAATTCATATAAAAAGACGAACAAGAATAAAGATGTATGAGAACCAGATAACAACAAAGTCAAGGGGGAAAAGTGTTAAGAAGGAGAGGAAGTAGCTGGCTGTCAAATTTTTAGGCGATTATGATTTCAATGAAGTGAAAGACAAAAGATTAAAGAGTAGCAGGTAAGGAAAAGAAAGCAAATGACACTACTTTTTTGAGAGGGTGGATGCTAAGTGGTAGAGAAATGAAACAAAAGCTTACGAGGATGACAGATTTAAGAGAAAGGGAATGTTTAGGATGAGAAGACATAAACATAATTAAACTCCAAGAAGAAGGATCCAGTAGAAAAAGATAAAGAAATTATAAAAGAGAGGTGATGGGGGCACAGTACAGCCTTTAATATTTAAGTTTTAAAAAGATAAAAGAATGAAAACTGATATTAAAATTTTAAATAAGAAAAAACATAATAAACAAAAAAAAGTGAAAAGAAGTTAAATATAGAAATCAGTGAAACAGAAAGGCACACTGAAAGGTTTGATAAAGCCAAGAACTATGGAAAGACTGGTTAAAAATCCAGAAATGGCATAAATAAATAGCAGGAATAAAAGAATGGGGGGATATAACTCCAGATGCAAAAAGAGAATACTGTGAGCTAATTAATGTCAATAGATTTGAAAACGTAAGGAAAGGAATAAAGTCCTAGAAAAATATATATGACCAGGCGGGCACATAGGCTCACACTTGTAATCCGAGCACTTTGGGAGGCCAAGATGGGCGCATCACCTGAGATCAGGAGTTCGAGACCAACCTGGTCAACATGGTGAAACCCCATCTCTACTAAAAAAATAAAAAAGTTAGACGGGCGCGGTGGCGGGCACCTGTAATCCCAGCTACTTGGCATACAGAGGCAGGAGAATCACTTGAACCCAGGAGGCAGAGGTTGCATGAGCCAAGACTGCACCACGGCACTGCAGCCTGGGAAACATGAGCGAAACTCTGTCTCAAAATTAAAAAAGAAAAGAAAGAAAGAAAGATATACATGACCAGAACAAATTCAAGAAGAAACAAATCTGACTAGTCCTGCAACCACGAATAGAAATATATCACAAGTTAGTGGCTCCCCACAAAGACAGTCCCCTGTCCAGAAGGTTTTGGAGGTGAGCTCTGTCACATGTGCAAGGGAATATGAGAGTACCCAACACAAATGCTGTTAAGGAATGGGAAAAGATGAGGCACTTCCCCCAATTCACTCTGATATCCAGAATATATAAAGAATTCCTTAAGTCACTAATAAAATGAAAAATGATCCAATGGAGAAAATAGGCAAGGACACAGTTATTGCACAGCAAATGAAATATGAATGGTCCATAACAACCTCAATGGCTATCAGGGAAATTTAAACCCAAACTTCAAGGTACCATTTCACCCCTACTGGATTAACAAAATTTAAGAATTTTAATATTCTTGCCTATGTTTACTAGGTACAGCAGTGTCAAAAACTGGACAATATCCAAATATCCAGTAAGAGAAACGACAATAAATTGTGGTACATTCATACAATGAAAAACTTTATAGTAGTGAAAGGTCTTCAGTTACATGGATCAGTCTTAAAACATTAAGACCTCTGAACATACAATTTTTCAAAGAATACAGGCAATATAGTACAAAGCCCAAAAACAGGAAAAAAAAAAAAAAAAAAGATGTGAGCATTTAGGTTGTTTCCACTTTTTGGCAATTATAAATAGTTTTATATGGTTGAAAAGCAAGGGTTACAGCCGGGCACAGTGGCTCACGCCTCTAATCCCAGCACTTTGGGAGGCCGAGGCAGGTGCATCACAAGGTCAGGAGTTAGAGACCAGCCTGACCAATATGGTGAAACCCCGTCTCTACTAAAAATACAAAAATTAGCCAGGCGTTGTGGTGGGCACCTGTAATCCCAGCTACTCAGGAGGCTGAGGCAGGAGAATCGCTTGAACATGGGAGATGGAGGCTGCAGTGAGCTGAGAAAGTCCCACTACACTCCAGCCTGGGTGACAGAGTGAGGCGCCATTTCCAATTTTAGTATATGTGCTGCCAAAGCGAGCACGAGGCTCCATCTCAAAAAAAAGAAAAGCAAGGGTTGATTCGGGTGGCAGTTCCATTTGAGAAGGGGGACCCAGAGGCCTTCAAAGGTAAATGTAGTTCTTAAACTTGGCAGTAGGTTTAAGTATTTGTTATATTACTCTTATAAAAATAGTGTTTCATGACTGGCACGTAGATCTTAGCACTTTGGGAGGGTGAGGTGGGCAGATCACTTGAGGTCAAGAGTTCAAGAACCAGTCTGGTCAACATGGCAAAACCCTGTGTCTACCAAAAATACAATAATTAGCCAGGTGTGGCGGCACGTGCCTATAATCCCAGCTACTCGGGAGGCTGAGGCAGGAGAATCGCTTTAACCTAGGAGACAGAGGTTGCAGTCAGCCAAGATTGTGCCATTGCACTCTACCCTAGGTGACAGAGCAAGTCACTGTCTCAAAAAAAAAAAAAAAAAGTCTTTCATAAGTTCTAATTTTTTTTTTTTTTTTGAGGTGGAGTCTCGCTCTGTCGCCCGGGCTGGAGTGCACTGGCCGGATCTCAGCTCACTGCAAGCTCCGCCTCCTGGGTTCACGCCATTCTCCTGCCTCAGCCTCCTGAGAAGCTGGGACTACAGGCGCCCGCCACCTCGCCTGGCTAGTTTTTTTTTGTATTTTTTAGTAGAGACGGGGTTTCACTGTGTTAGCCAGGATGGTCTCAATCTGCTGACCTCGTGATCCGCCCATCTCGGCCTCCCAAAGTGCTGGGATTACAGGCTTGAGCCACCACGCCCGGCCATAAGTTCTAAATGTTTTTAAAACTGAGAGGAAATAACTGACGTAAAAGTGTTTTAAACATGCACAAGAAAGAATAAAATCAAGGCCGGGCACGGTGGCTCACACCTGTAATCCCAGCACTTTGGGAGGCCGAGATGGGTGGATCACGAGGTCAGGACATTGAGACCATCCTGGCTAACATGGTGAAACCCCGTCTCTACTAAAAACACAAAAAATTGGCCAGGCATGGTGGTGGTCACCTGTAGTCCCAGCTACTTGGGAGGCTGAGGCAGGAGAATGGCGTGAACCCAGGAGACGGAGCTTGCGGTGAGCTGAGATCGTGCCACTGCACTGTAGCCTGGGAAACAGAGCGAGACTCCCTCTCAAAAAAAAAGAAAGAAAGAAAAGAAAAGAAAAAATCAAACACCCTGATAAACATGAATTCTTCTACTTTAAAAATAATTGAGGTATAATTCAAATACTATAAAATCCATCCTTTTAAAGTATACAACTCACAGGGTTGGGGGATATTCACAGAGCAGTACAACAATCACCACTAATTCCAGAACATTTCCATCACTCCAAAAGGAAACCCAGTCCCCATCAGCAGACACTCACCACTGACAACTTCCTCCAACCACTGGTAACCAGTAATCTACTTTTGGTTTCTGGATTGCCTATACTGGACATTTTATATAAATGGGGTCATATACTATGTATCCTTTTGTGCTGGCTTCCTTCACTGAGCCTATTTTCAGGGTTTATCCATGCTGTAGCATGTATGAGTACTTCATTAATTTTTATGACTAAATAATATTCCACTGTGTGGATATATCACATTTTGTTTATCCATTTATCAGTTGGTGAGCATTTAGGTTGTTTACTTTTTTTTTGGCAATTATAAATAAAGTTGCTATAAATACTTGTCTGTAAGTTCATGTATGGACACGTATTTCTAACCCTTTCAAGTATATACCTAGGAGTAGAGTTGCTGGGGGAATTCTACTTTTCAGACATCTTAAATTACTATTATTATATTATTATTTAGAAACAAGGTTTCACTTTGTTGCCCAGGCTGAGGAGTGAAGTGGCACAATCAGAGCTCACTATAACCTAGAACTTCTGGGCTCAAGTGATCCTCCTGCCTCAGCCTGAGTAGCTAGAACTATAGGCATGTGCCACCATGCCCAGCTCCTTAAAAATAATTTAACATTTATATGAAAATTTAATAAATATTTGGTTTAAAATAGACTTAGTGCAAAATGACACCCATAGCTTTATGAAAACTACTTTGTAATTTTTGTTACTGAAACATCTAAATAATTTATTTTATCCTTTGCCCCTTAGTTTGAAGTCAATCAACTCATATATTACTTACCTTGTCCTTTTTCAAGAAAAATGATTTTGGATTCTGGAAGAAAATTAGATCCAGTCACAATCATTTCATGACCTCCATTTACAGAACAACTGTTGATACTGTACTTCTCAATATGAGGAAGTTCTTGAGCAGACCGCTGGGCTGTTTTGAATTTTTTTAAAGAGTTGAGAAAAAACAAAATATTAGTTAAAAATCTTTCATACACAAATGACAAACTCAAGCTACAAAAAGAAAATAAAGAGAAGCAAATTTTGGGATTAATTCATTCAGGCTTTTAAAATTCAAGACAATGGTAACACAACACACTAAAAGAACTAAGTTGTTTATAAAACAAAATAGATATATTAATGTGATTTCTAAGTATATCTATTTATTTAAGACAGGGTCTCACTCTGTTGCCCAAACTGGAGCACAGTGACTTGATCATAGCTCCCTGCAGCCTCCAATTCCTGGGCTCAAGTGATGCTCCCATCTCAGCCTCCCAAGTAGCTAGGATTACAGATGCATGCCACTGTGCCCAGCCAATTTTTTTTTTTTTTTTAAACAGCAACATGGTCTCACTTTGTTGCCCAGCCTGGTCTCAAACTCCTGGCTTCAAACAGTCCTCCTGCCTTGGCCTCCCAAAGTGCTGGCATTATAGGCTTGAGCCACCACACTCAGCCAATTATTTTCTTAGACTACAACTATAAAGAAACTAATAAAACTTCATTAATATCTTCAACTTCATACTGACTCCAACACATTTACCTCACCTGCTTTTCTCTTTTTTGCTTAAATGTTTAATATATTTCTTCCACGCAACAACTATCCATTAAAATCTATAAATCCAATTATAAAAAGTATGTTAAGTTCAAAGATGTAAAATTATATTGCATGCAATGAAGAGAAGACAAATTCTAGGGAACTACTAGCAGACAAACACCAAGTAAGCCTTTCTTTTTAAATTCATTTTTTAAATTTTATTTATTTATTTTTTGAGACGGAGTCTCACTCTCTCGCCCAGGCTGGAGTGTAGTGGCGCAATCTCAGCTCATGGCAACCTCCGCCTCCGCAGTTCAAGCGAATCTCCTGCCTCAGTCTCCTAAGTAGCTGGGGTAACAGGCACGTGCCACCATGCCCAGCTAATTTTTGTATTTTTAGTAGAGACGGGGGTTTCACCATGTTGGTCAGGCTGGTTTCAAACTCCTGGCCTCAGGTGATCTGCCCGCCTCAGCCTCTCAAAGTGCTGGGATTACAGGCCTGAGCCACTGCGCCCGGCCTATATTTTTATTTTTTTAGAGACAGAGTCTTGCTCTGTCGCCCAGGTTATTTATTGCCCAGTGTAGCATGATCACAGGTTACCGAAACATCAAACTCCTGGGCTCAAGCAATCCTCTCACCTCAGCCTCCCAAGTAGCTGGGACTACAAGCATGTGCCATTGTGCTTAGCCGATTTTTAAATTTTTATTTTTGTAGAGACAGGGTCTCACTTTGTTGCCCAAGCTGTTCTCGAACTCCTGGGCTCAAGTGATCCTCCCATGTTGGCCTCCCAAAGTGCTGGGATTATAGGTGTGAGCCACCGTGTCCAGCTATTTACATTACCAACTTTTATAAACAGCATTCATGGTGCCACCTTTCTCTGATAATGACTGGTTCCAAATTGCTACATTTTCTAGAGATCCTATTTCTGGCATTTCTTTCTTTTAACTGCTTGAGTTTCAAACTGTAGATTGTACTTCTTTTCATTGTGTAGGTTCTCTAACTGTTGTTTTTGTTTGTCAGATTTCAGAAAGGGTCATGCGCTGTCACCCAGGATGAGGTGCAGTGGCGTGATCACAGCTCTGCCACCTCAATCTTTTGTGCTCAAGTGATCCTCAGATCTCACCCTCCCTAGGAGCTGGGACTACAGGAATGCATTACCATACACAACTAAAAAAAGTTTTTTTTCGTAGAGACAGGGTCTTATTATGTTACCCAGGCTGGTCTCCAACTCCTGGGCTCAAGCTGTCCTTCTGGACATAAGCAGTACTCCTGCCTAGGCCTCCCAAAGAGTTGGGATTACAGGTGTGAGTCGGCACACCTGGCCTCTAATGGTTTCTTCTTGCCAACTACCTAGATACCTAGGTTTCTCTCTGAATTAAAACAAAATTTAAAAGTGTTGATTATATCTCTTCACATTTGGAAAACAGGTCCACTTTTATTCCTAGTATGTGGGTGGGAAAACTGGTGGGTTTGAAGATCAGCTGTGTTTTGTTTGGCTAGCAGAGTATTTTAAGGACATTAAAAAATCAATGCCATTAGGAAATCATCCATTCCCAGGTCACAACAGCTCTCAACTACTTAATACCTAGTCACAAAAGTACATAAATTGGGACCCCAGCCCCATTCAAAGAGAGTACTGTAATCAATCCTTTCATAGAAGATTCCTATGCAGACCAGGCATGGTGGCTCACGCCTGTAATCCCAGCACTTTGGGAGGCCGAGGCGGGCAGATCACCAGGTCAGGAGTTCGTGACCAGTCTGACCAACATGGTGAAAATCCGTCTCTACTAAAAATACAAAAATTAGCTGGGTGTGGTGGTGCGCACCTGTAATCCCAGCTACTCTGGAGGCTGAGGCAGAAGAATCGCTTGAATCCGGGAGGCGGAGGTTGTAGTGAGCCAAGAGATGACGACACTGCACTCCACCCCTGCGTGAAAGAGTGAGACTCCATCTCAAAAAAAAAGAAAAGAAAAGAAAAGAAAAAGATGTGTACACAGCCAGGCACAGTGGCTCATACCTGTAATACCAGCACTTTGGAAGGCAGAGGCAAGTGGTCAGGAGTTTGAGACCAGTCTGAGGTCAGGAGTTTGAGACCAGTCTAGCCAACATGGTGAAACCCCATCTTTACTTAAAAACAAACAATTAGTCGGGTGCGGTGGTGCATGCCTGTAATCCCAGCTATTTGGGAGGCTGAGGCAGGAGAATCTCTTGAACCTGGAAGGCAGAGACTGTAGCAAGCCAAGATCACGCCATTGCACTCCAGCCTGGGCAACAGAGTGAGACTCTGTCTCTAGAAAAAAAAAAAGGAAAAGGAAAAAAAAAAGATAGGTATGGGATTTAGGATTAACTATTACTTGGGATGTACCAAGCACCAACCTAGATCTCAGAAAATACTCATGTCTCTACTGTTCTAAATAGGTCATGGAGAAGGGGCCTGAAAACAAACACTGATTACAGGTACGTTCTAAGTAACAGCAAAAGTGTGTTCAGGTTGGGTGTGTTGGCTCACACCTGTAATTCCAGCACTTTAGGAGGCCAAGGCCAGCAGATAATCTGAGGTCAGGAGTTCAAGACCAACCTGGCCAACGTGGTGAAACCCCATCTCTACTGAAAAACACAAAAATTAGCCAGGCGTAGTGGCAAGCACCTGCAATCACAGCTACTCGGAAGGTTGAGGCAGGGTGAATTGTTTGAACCCACCAGGCAGAGGCTGCAGTGAGCTGAGATTATGCCACGGTACTCCAGCCTGGATGACAGAGCAAATCTCCATCTCAAAAGAAAATAAAAATGTGTTCAATAGATGGCATAAACATGCCAAAAAACTACTCGTGTGGTGAAAATATTTTTGAAGAATATTTATTATTTAACAATATTTAAATACTTAATATTTAATAACAGAAGAAAATGTCTATGATAGTATAAGTGAAAACTGCAAAACAAGATATAAAACTATATCAGATAAGGCCAATTAAAAAACATTGTGTGTGTATGTGTATTTATTAAAAGACATACAAATACAATAAAAGAAAATCCAGGCTGGGCCTAGTGGGATTACACCTGTAATCCCAACCCTTTGAAAGGCTGAGGTGGGCAGATTACTTGAAGTCAGGAGTTCAAGACCAGTGTGACCAACATGGTAAAACCCCATCTCTACTAAAAATACAAAAATCAGCTGTGTGTGGTGGCCGGTAATCCCAGCTACTTGGGGGGCTGAGGCACAAGAATTACTTAAACCTGGGGGGCAGAGGTTGGAGTCAGCTGGGTTTGGCCCCCCGCCCCCAGCCGGGAACAAAAAGGGAAACCCCCAACTCAAAAAAAAAAAAAAAAAAAAAAAGAGCCAGAAAAGGTTAATACTGACTATATATAAATAGTAATATTACAAAATAATTTAATATTATACTATTCTTTGTACCATTTTGAGTTTTCTCTCTTTTTTTTTTTTTTTTTTTGAGATGGAATCTCATTCTGTTGCCAGGGTGGAGTACAATGGCATGATCTCAGCTCATAGCAACCTCTGCCTCCCAGGTTCAAGCGAGTCCTCTGCCTCAGCCTCCCGAGTAGCTGGGACTACAGGCACATGTCACCATGCCCATTTAATTTTTGCATTTTTAGTAGAGATGGGGTTTCACCGTGTTAGCCAGGATGGTCGTGATCTCTTGACCTCGTCATCTGCCCAACTTGGCCTCCCAAAGTGCTGGGATTACAGGCGTCACACCATGCCCAGCCCCATTTTGCATTTTCTATATTCTCAATAATCACATGCTAATTTTATTTTTATTTTTTATTATTTATTTTTGAGATGGAGTCTCACTCTGTCGCCCAGGCTGGAGTGCAGAGGTGCTCCTAGAATTTCTCTACATCCCACTTTTCTCCCCACTCCATCCATTTCCTTTCTTGTTTTTTGAGATGGAGTTTCGCTCTTGTTGCCCAATCTGGAGTGCAATGGCGTGATCTCGGCTCACTGCAACCTCCGCCTCCCGGGTTCAAGCGATTCTCCTCCCTCAGCCTCTGGAGTAGCTGGGATTACAGGCGTGTGCCACCATGCCCAGCTAATTTTTGTATTTTTAGTAGAGACGGGGTTTCACCATGTTGGCCAGGCTGGTCTCGAACTCCTGACCTCAGGTGATCCACCTGCCTTGGCCTCCCAAAGTACTGGGACTACAGTCATGAGCCACAGCGACTGGCCAATTTTATTTTTAAAAAAAGAAAAAAAAAAGAATCCTTTTAGCGTAACTTCATCTTAAACACTCAAACTACCCTATGAACTTAATTTAAATTACTTTGCCAGCCCGGCATGGTGGCTCACACCTGTAATTCCAGCACTTTGAGAGGCCAAGGTGGGCAGATTACTTAAGTCCAGGACTTCAAGATCAACCTGGGCAACATGAGGAAAAGTGCAAAACTTAGTTGTGTTGGCTTGTGCCTGTAGTCCCAGCTACTTGGGAGGCTGAGGTGGGAGGACTGCTTGAGCCTGGTAGGCAGAGGCTGCGGTGAACCGAGATCATGCCATTGTACTCCAGCCTGGGCAAAAGAGTGAGACCCTGTCTCAAATAAATGAATGAATAACTTCACTTTAAAAATAAAGTAATCTATGCTTACATGGGCATAGAACACTCTGGCAGGATAATTAAGAAGCTGGCAATGGTAGCTGTTTCTAAGAAAGAGAACTGGTTGACTTGGAAATTTATCTTGTACTCCATATTTTTTAATTTTGTAGCATATACCTATATTAGCCATTAAAAAGTTAATATAGGCTGAAAGTGGTAGCTCATGCCTATAATCCCAGAAATTTGGGAGGCTGAGATGGAAGGATGACTTGTGCTCAGGATTTCAAGACCAGTTTGAGAAATGCAGTGAGACCCTATCTATACAAAGAATACATTTTTTTAATTTTAAAAATACAAAAATTAGTTCTACAGCTAATTCACCACAGATTTACTCAGTGATTCCCACAGTCAACTGGCAAATGATAAAGTATCACTCCAATTCAGCAAACAGCAAAAGAAGGCATGAAATATTTTATAGCAGATGTGGCCCCAAATTAAGAATACAGGGCTAGGTCCGGTGGCTCACGCCTGTAATCTCAGCACTTCGGGAGGGCAAGGTGGGCAAATCACGAAGTCAGGAGTTCAAGACCAGCCTGGCCAACATGGTGAAACCCCATCTCGACTAAAAATACAAAAATTAGCTGAGCGTGGTGACACACGCATGTAATCCCAACTACTCAGGAGACTGAGGCAGGAGAATCGCTTGAACACAGGAGGTAGAGGTTGCAGTGAGCCGAGATCGTGCCATTGCACTCAAGCCTGGGTGAAAGAGTGAGGCTCTGTCTAAAAATAATAATAATAATAATGATATAAGAATACAAGCTGGGTGCAGTGGCTCATACCTGTAATCCCAGAACTTTGGGAGGCTGACGTGGGCAGATTACTTCAGGTCATAAGCTCAAGACCAGCCCGGCCAACATGGTGAAACCCTATCTCTACTAAAAACACAAAAATTTGCCAGGTATGGTGGCATGCCCCTGTAGTCCCAGCTACTCAGGAGGCTGAGGCGGGAGAAACGCTTGAACCCTGGAGGTGGAGGATGCAGTGAGCTGAGATTGCGCCACCACATTCCAGGCTGGGCAAGACAGTGAGACTCCATCTCAAAAAACACCCAACCCCCTCACCCTAAAAATAGAATACATGTGTTTGGCCAAGCGCGGCGGCTCATGCCTGTAATCCCTGCACATTGGGAGGCCGAGGCAGGTGGATCACCTGAGGTCAGGATTTCCAGACCAGCCTGGCCAACATGACGAAACTCTGTCTCTACTAAAAATACAAAAACTTAGCCAGATGTGGTGGTGGGTGCCTGTAATCCTAGCTACTTGGGAGGCTGAGGCAGGAGAATTGCTTGAACCTAGGAAGTGGAGGTTGCAGTGAGCCAAGATTACACCACTGCACTCCAATCAGGGCAAGAAGAGCAAAACTCCGTGTTTTCTAGGTAGCACAGCTCTATCATCAAAAAGCAAATAACCTTGAATGAGTACTAGAGATACTTGTGCCTGTTTCCTCCTATGCAAATAAAACAGGAATCAGAATATTCTAAATTATGTCCTAAAGATCTAAGTACTAGTCTCAATATTTCAAGTCATACTAGCTAACCTGCCCAAGGTCCACAGTTCCCCAGGATTGAGTACATGTCAGGTTCCAAGGTCTTTTCTTGTATCTGGCTTTTGTATATGTCAGGAAAAAACATTCACTATCTCAATCGGATGTTGTAAATAATTTGAATAAAAGCTCTGTTAAGTCTTATACAGCCAAAGTGTCAGCTTACAGAGGTTAAGCACCTCCTAGCATGAAGCTGACATTTTAATGAAATGAAGATGACCAAGTGATACTTAAAGCATCTGAATCATAGCTTCAAGATTTGATCCTCAGATAGCATCAAGCCCCCATTCTCATTTACAGATAAGAAAACTGTGGCCAATAGAGTTTGTCTATAGTTCACAGAGCTACCTAGTCAAACTACCATGAGAAAACATTTTCTAATTCCAAGATCAGTACTCTTTCACCCAAACATGTTAGCTCATTTCCACATAAGAAAATCAAACCAGCAACCCAGACTGTATGCCTCAGCTTACACTTCAGACGCATACATTACATTGTAAGTAACACAGAAAATAAGCTATTATAAATAAGATCTTAAAACATCATCACAAGCTCACTTACAGCACTCAACGGGTATAGAGGCTATCTGCAGAGAAAGGACTTTTCCATTGGGCTGTGGGATGTGTACACGAAACACAAGTCGTACTCTAGTATTCTTTCTGCCAATATCAGTTTCTCCTTTTCGAAGTTCTATATCTGAATTGCGGAGTTTCAAAATACCTGCACAATCAATACTAAAGAGAAAAATATAAAAATTTAATTTGTTTATTGATAATTGTGGTTATAAACAACTCAACTACACAGAAATTGTTAATTTGTCAGAAAAAAACTAACCAAAATTAGGTCAAAACAGAAAGATATGTATGATTGCTATTCTCTGCTAAACTGAAGTTTAGGCATTAAAAATATTTTTGTATGATAGAAGTGCAAAACTAAGTATAGTAGATTGTCTGCCAAGTTAGTAATTTCTCTTCATTCCTGTACTTGCATGCCTATCCTCCTGCCATTAAGACGTACAGTATCTATGCCTGCTCTCCTTGAGAACTGGCCTATGACTTGCTTTGACAAATGGAGTGTGGCCAAGTGACAGTATGCAAGTTATGAGCCTAGCACTGAAGAACGCTGGTAACTTCCACTTTTGCTATCTTGGAGTCCTGAGTAAGAAGTCTAACTAGCATGGTGCAGAGAAAGGCCCAGACAATCCCTAACCACTCCAGCCCCTAGCCATTCTGGATGTTAAACCCCAGCTGAGCTCCCACTGAATCCAGGTACTTAAGTGACCCCAGCTGACACCATGTGAATGGACCAGCTGAGCTCAGTCAACCGAAAGAATCATGCAAAATAACAGAGTGATCACTATTAAGCCATTAAATTTTCGGAGTGTTAGAACAAACAGCTGAAATAAAGTAAAGACTCTTTAATTCTATACATGTAACTAGGTCAGAAGAACAAATAATTCATTAACAGCATATTTAGACTTTTATAGTGATGTATTTATTAATAAAAACAATCCATCAGGCTAAAATTCTTGAATTTTTAAGGAATGCACATATAAGATGAAGGTTCTGCATTTAAGGTATAACGTTTCATCATCTGCTAACTTTATTATTAAGTATGACTATTTAACACACGATTGTGGCAGGAAACAACAGAAGGTACAAAATACCTTTGTTACTCACATATTGGAAGAATAAAGCAAACGGATAACTAATTATGATCAAATATACTAGTTAACCTTGCTAACAAGGCATTCCTTGTTATCTGTCCTCTTATTGGATCTATCAACATTTCCAACCCCAATGCTTATTGCACAGAGGTTGCAGAAGTCACTTTGAAGGACAATATATTACAGAACTAGGATACCAAGAACCGGCCAGGCGCACTGGCTCATACCTGTAATCCCAGAACTTTGGGAGGCTGAGGTGGGCAGATTACTTCAGGTCATAAATTCAAGACCAGCCTGACCAACATGGTGAAACCCTGTCTCTACTAAAATACAAAAATTAGCCAGGCATGGTGGCGTGTGCCTGTAGTCCCACCTACTTGGGAGGCTCAGGCAGGAAAATTGCTTGAGCCCAGGAGGCAGAGGTTGCAGTGAGCCGAGATCATGCCATTGCTCTCCAGCCTGGGCGACAGAGCGAGACTCCATCCTCACAAAAAAAAAAAAAAAAGACAACCAGTAAAGCAGAAGAAGAATCCCAAAAGGAATTAAACCACTCCAAATTTTTCATCTTCAGAAAGACACAGAAGACATTTTTTAAATGCAACAATTTTGAAAACTAAAAAAGCATTTGCCATTTATAGATAACAAATTATATAACTGATATTGAACAATTGCACTGCAGCTCAAAGCAGTATTGATCAAGTTACATCCAATTAGTGATTATTCATGCTAACATGTCAACATGGGTCTTCAGGGAAAACAGCAGAGATCATCTGTGTTATTAAGTATTAAGCAAAGGCATTCTAGCAGTAAGCTAAGTTTCTAGTAGATGTGAAATAACAGCACCAGAAAGTACATCTGAAAACTCTTAAATGCAAAAAACAAAAAAGCAAGCAAAACAAAACAAGAAAAAAACTCTTATGTAGCAATGAAAATAAGTACTAAATTATCTTTAAAACTACATTTATTTATTTATTTAATGTATTTATTTATGTTTTGAGACGGAGTCTTGCTCTGTTGCCAGGCTGGAGTGCAGTGGCGCCATCTCGGCTCACTGCAACCTCCGCCTCCCAGGTTCAAGGGATTCTCCTGCCTCAGCCTCCCAAGTAGCTGGGATTACAGCCACGCACCACCATGCCCAGCTAATTTTTTTGTATTTTCAGTAGAGACGGGTTTCACCATGTTGTCCAGGATGGTCTCGATCTCCTGACCTTGTGATCCGCCCACCTCAGCCTCCCAAAGTGCTGGGATTACAGGCGTGAGCCATCAAGCCATTTTAAATCAAGGTGTAGCACTGCTACATTGATATTAATCCAATGTTAAAAAACAGAGGAGCTGCAAATTGCTAAGGCAATAAATACTGGCATCCTATATTTAAAGCATCTTGTAGGGTAGGCTTATGGGTTAGTGTAATGGTCTTAAAAAAGAGATTAGGCTTGAAATAACCAAGCCTGTGGCTTAGTAGGCAAAACCAAGGGAATATCTACCAATTTTTCCACACCTTATTGCCTTAAAAGAACAGTAAAGACAATACATACTTAAGGCTCACTTATGCATAAATTATTTTGAACCATGGTCTTATCTGTCACCTGGGAACTTTAAACCTGCCATTATCTGAAACTATTATTATATTTAACCACTGTATTGAATAATATAGTTACATTCAACAAGCTACTAGGATACTTGTTTATCCTAACAATTAGCTACTGAGTAAACAGGCTCATTCATCATTAGCTACCCTGTTACCTACAGTACCTAAAAAAGGTTTCTTAGGTTTAGTAACATCCTAGTTGCCCCTTATTTAATCCTCTCTCCAATATACATAATGCTTGGGTCCTATAGAACTCCTGTTCCACAATCTACCAGTACAGAGCAGACAGAATGGTCAAGAAGTTTCAGGTATGTGTGTGGTAGGGTTGCAGGGGGAGGACTAGCTGTATGTTACTAGTCATAGTGGTATTTCTGCAGCCTGGTCCTTTCTGGTCTAATACACACAGACAGTATATGCCAGATCTGGCTGAGGAAGGGACATAAATTATGACTATTACCCTTGTTCCATGCGCTAGTAAATGGAAGATGATGGAGGACAGGTAAATTTAGATCCTACTGCTCCAATTATTTCATATTATTTGGGATATGAGCCTTTCCCAATTTCTTGATAATTTTTCATAGAAATTAATGTACTCTTTTCTATTTATTGGTTTATATATTATTTTCAGAAAGGATATGAGGCATTTTACAATATAGATACAAATAAAGCCAAGAAAAAATAAATAGAAAAAATTTTAAAACACAATAGGAAGTAAACTCCAAGTCTAGAGTTGAAGAAATTACTATAATTACTGTAAATGAGCTTGACTATGAAGTTCCTGGAAGCCAAGGCAAAAAGTAAATGTGATAAAGTTGTTATAGGCCGCTCATTGTATGATAAAGCAAAATCTACCACGCCAACAGGAAACACTAACTTTTTTCCTTTAAGTTGAAAGGACTGTGTTTGTGTGTGCATGCACACGTGCATGCAATAGTGACCAACTTAAGAGAAACTGTTTTTAATAGTGGTTTTTCAGATTATGAAGTATGTTTATGGCTATTTCTCATACTGTCCCTCAAGTCAAGAAACAGAATAAACTTGTAATTTTTCTATTTAACTTGATTCGAATATCGTGCTTTGAATATCCAGAGGAATGAATGCAAACATGGCCTGCAAACTATAGTCTAGGGATCAATTTCTTGAGTTTTTGGAAAAAGATAGTTCAAAGGTGATTTTTAAACGTCCCTCTACAACTGACTAATCACATATCACATGCTTCTGATGCTATATAAAAAAGTAAGATGCCAGAACAAAAGGGAAGAAGGCTACTTATACTCTCATTCAGAGGTTGGGCACCTTACCTTATTTGAAAATGTGTCCAATAGGATGCCTGGTGTCAATATTTTTCTCAAGAAAAAGTTTTGCTCGAGTATCTGAATAAATACAGGCTGAGATTCCAAAGTTCTTTCTACATTATAGAGCACAAATGTTTAAGGCCGGTGCAGTGGCTCACATCTGCAATCCCAGCACTTTGGGAGGCTAAAGCAGGTGGACTGCTTGAGGCCAGGAGTTCGAGACCAGCCTGGTCAACATGCCAAAACCCTGTCTCTACTAAAAATACAAAAATTTGCCAGGAGTGGTGGTGCACAGTGTGTAATCTCAGCTACCTGGGTGGCTGAAGCACAAGAATCACCTGAGCCTGGGAGGCAGAGGTTATAGTGAGCCGAGATGGTGCCACTGTACTCCAGCCTGGGCAACAGACTGAGACTGTCTTAAAAAAAATAAATAAATAAAGAGTAGAGATTATCAGCTTAGCTGCCTGCCTTTGCCATGAAAAAACTCCGTCATAGCCCCTTTGCAATGATTTGCTGGGTTGGGTTCTTGAGTACTGTTCTTGCAGTAGCCTGGGATGGATGTTATTCCCACCTTAAGAAAGGTCTGTGGGCCAGGTGTTTTAATGCCCAGTTAAAACATTAACTGGTGCGGTGGCTCGCACCTGTAATCCCAGCACTTTGGGAGGTCGAGATGGGCGAATCACGAGGTCAGGAGATCGAGACCATCCTGGCTAACACGATGAAACCCCGTCTCTACTAAAAATACAAAAAAATTAGCCAGGCATGGTGGTGGGCGCCTGTAGTCCCAACTGCTCAGAAGGCTGGAGCAGGAGAATGGCATCAACCCAGGAGGCGGAGCTTGCAGTGAGCCGAGATCATGCCACTGCACTCCAGCATGGGCGACAGAGCGAGACTCCATCTCAAAAAAAAAAAAAAAAAGTCTGTAGTGTAGTTTGAAAACAATTTCTGTTACAAAAATCTAAGTTTCCCATGCCTGGTTGTGCCTACTACCCATTGATAGGTGCCTACTCAATATCCTTCCTTTACTTCTTCCTTAGTAACAGGCCCCTACATTGTTTTGTTTGTTTTTTTGTTTTTAAAGACAGGATCTCACTCTTCCCCAGGCTGGAGTATAGTGGCGCTATCTCGGCTAATGGCAACCTCTGCCTCCTGGGCAAGCGATCCTCCCACTTCAGACTCCCAAGCAGCTAGGACTACAGACAGGCACCACTGCACCCGGTTAATTTTTGTAATTTTAGTAGAGACAGGGTTTCGCCATGTTGCTCAGGCTGGTCTCAAACTCCTGAGCTCAGGTGATTCGCCTGCCTCGGCCTCCTGAAGTACTGGGATTACAGGCATGAGCCATGGTGCTTGGCCTCCCTAAATTATTTGAGGTGACAGTGTGTTCTGGTAAACATAACCATGTGTTCCTTACATATAAGCATGATCAATGAGATGTAGAGTTGTTAAGTAGGTTTTAGGGAAAGGCTCTTAAAAGAGGATTCAACTCCAATGGAAGTTCCCTTTTACCCTTCCTCCATACCTTTCTCTTTATTATCCCTTCTGGTAATAAGGATGTCATGGCCAGAGCTCCAGCAGCCATTTTAGATCGTAAGACAATCTTTAGGATGGAAACCACATGCTAAAGATGTCAGAAGAAAAAACTTGCTTGGGGCCCTAATGACTTGCGCAGCTACTGTGCTAGCCCTAAAATGTCTACCTGTATATTTCTTTTATGTGATAAAACACTAAACCTCTAACTGTTCAAGCCACTGCATATCAGGCTTCTATTAGAGGCAACTATATATAATCCTAACTAATCCCTTGGTACAAAACTCTATTGCATTCTCTTTCAGAAGTTGGCCACCTTATCTTATTTGGAAATGGGTCAAGTAGGATGCCTGGAGGTAAAGTCAAAAGTTTTCCTTAAGGAAATAAAAAAATCATAATTGTATCATAATTGTTTATTTATTGTCTACCCTATTAGATAGATTGTGAGCCATTTGATGAAAATCCAGATACAGTATTTATATCCCTCTCACCTAGGATAATGGCTTGCCTGGTAGTAGATAGTATAGAAACACTTACTGAATTGAATTTTCCTTCTGGAAATATGCTACCACTCTTAGAAAATGTACTGAATGTACATTATTTATGTAATGCCATTAGAACAATATTTTATATTTATATTCAAAAATATATATACATTTTTTTCTGAAAGTATAGAGAAAAAAAGAACTGCGCATTTTAGGTATATTTCAAAATACCTGGCTGACATATTGTTTTCAGGAAGAAGCGGAATTTCCAGAACTTTTGTACTGGCAATTATTATCTCTTGGCTTGCAGTAGCGACTGTCTTCCCAGTGATTCGATGCACCTGGTAAAATGCATGAGGTCGTAAATATCGATCATCTGCTGTCCCAATAAACATTTGTAGATTTATCGGCTTTTCGTTATAGCCCAGGAGCTAATCAGGAAGAAGAAACACAGAAAAGCACAATTCATTATCCATTTGCATTTTACAATAAGCCAACAACAGTAAGTCTATTATATCTCTATCATATACTATTGATACACAAAATATTATTTCAAAAAATACAACCAAAAGTAACTAGTGAGCAGCCCTCCAAATTTCCAAATTTGTTTAAGAAATAAAACATTGGATATGTTATATAAAGGGATGTGGGTTTTGTGTTGTTTTTTTTTTTTAAGATAAATATCTAGACAGACCAAAATTGTACAAAGCTTTCTGACTCTGCTGTAGAAAACACAAAAGAAATACTGATTCTGCACTCTGGGCAACATTAACCATTCAGACTGGACCTAAAGATTTGGGTATATGGGAAGGTCCTCTAACAGACTGTTAAATCAGAGGCACTTTGTTTTAGTAGAAAGAGTCTGAAAACCCCATTGCATATATTATAAACTTACAATTTCAACTGACTTAACAGGCCTGGGCTAACTGACTTTCCTTGGTATCCTTCACTACTGCTAAGGTTAATTATATTAGACTGACATGGGAGAGCTGCTGGAGGCAAAAACAGTGATCACAAGAAAGCAGGCAGTTAAAAGAAATAGAACCTGAAGATGTATACAAATTGCACTTAGGGAGACATGGATGGCTGAGTAGCACCGACTTGACCCATCCTCCTGCAGATAACAACTATAAACTGGAAAAAACAAAGAATGACCTGATGGAGAGCAACCAAAAACAAGCAGATACTGGAGGCGAGTTGAAACATATACATTATAACATATGTGTTATTACAAAGGGCATGTTTCCTGTTTTTATGGCTTTTAACCTGAGAAAAAGCCATAGTCCATGCCTTACAGACCAGCTAAAACTCCCATAAAAAACCTATAGCCCGTGGCCAGGCGCGGTGGCTCACGCCTGTAATCCCAGCACTTTGGGAGGCCGAGGCGGGTGGATCACGAGGTCAGGAGATCAAGACCATCCTAACACAGTGAAACCCTGTCTCTACTAAAAATACAAAAAATTAGCCAGGCATGGTGGCATGCACCTGTAGTCCCAGCTACTCGGGAGGCTGAGGCAGGAGAACTGCGAACCCGGGAGGTGGAGGTTGCAGTGAGCCGAGATTGAACCACTGCACTATAGCCTGGGTGACAGAGCAAGACTCCATCTCAAAAAAAAAAAAAAAAAAGACACACACACACACAAAAAACAAAACAAACAAAAAAACAGAAAAAACAAACCTACAGCCCAAAGCCTCTGGAAAGTGATAAGGAAACCCCAGAAAGGAGTCAGAGGCAGGGAGCTCCAAGCTATACATAGAAACTCTGCCCAAACCTTTCTTTGGCTGACTTCTGAAACATGATCAAACAGGACAGACCCCAAGCAGCCTAGCTAAGGCTAAAACTGAAATGAGATTTTGAGCTGCCACCAACCTCAGGGAGACAAGTTTTCCAGGCTGACTCCAACCCAGTTAAATGCCTACTTAAGCAAACAATTTCAACAATCTTCAGGGGAGAGAGAAACAGAGAGACAGAGAGACAGAGAGACAGGGGGGGACAGGGGGAGCGGGGGTCGGTGTCTGTGCCTTTGTTTTCTATGTCTTTTCTTTTTCTTTTTTATTGCCTAATTGCTCTGGCTAGGACTTATAGCATAAGGCTGAATTGCAGTAGTGAAAGCAAGCATCCTTGTCTTGTTCCTGACATTAGAGGGAAACCTTTCAGTCTTTAACCATTAAGTATGATGTTAGCTGTGGGTTTTTCAAGAATCCCCTTGATCATACTAAATTCCCCTCTATTCCCAGTTTGCTGTTTTGTTTTGCCTTTTTTTTTTTTTTTTTTTCGGAGTCTCGCTGTGTCACCCAGGCTGGAGTACAGTGGTGCGACCTCGGCTCACTGCAACCTCCACTTCCTGAGTTCAAGCGATTTTCCTGCCTCAGCCTCCTGGAGTAGCTGGGATTACAGGCACCCGCCACCATGCCCAGCTAATTTTTGTATTTTTAGTAGAGACGGGGTTTCACCATGTTGGCCAGGCCAATCTTGAACTCCTGACCTCAGGTGATCATCCGCCCGCCTTGGCCTCCCAAAGTGCTTGGGATTACAGGCACTCATGAGCCACTGCGCCTGGCTGTTTTGGTTTTTTTTAAATCATGAAAGGCTGCTGAATTTTGTCAAAGGTTTTTTTCTCTATCAACTGAGATGACCACATGGTTTTTCCCTTCATTCTACTATGTGGTATATTACATAAATTAATTTTCATATGTTGAACCACTCTTGCTTTCCTGGGACAGATCCCACTTGATCATGGTGTATAATCTTTTGTAGTGTGCTGTTGGATTTGGTTGCTGAGTGTTTTTGTTGAAGACTGTTGCATGTATATCCATGAAGGATATTGGTTTGCAGTTTTCTTCTTTTGTATCTTTGTCCCCATCATTATCCATTTGTTTGTTGTTGTTTTTGAGTCTCATATCCATTTGTTTGTTGTTGTTTTTTGTCCCATAGGCTGGAGTGCAGTGACACGATCTTGGCTCACTGCAACCCCCACCTCCCGGGTTCAAGCGATTATCCTGCCTCAGCCTCCCAAGAAGCTGGGATTACAGGTGCCTGCCACCACACTTGCCTAATTCTTATATTTTTAGTACAGATGCAGTTTCACCATGTTGGCCAAGCTAGTCTCAAACTCCTGACCTCAGGCGATCCACCTGCCTTGGCCTTCCAAAGTGCTGGGATTACAGGCTTGAGCCACCATGCCCAACCAATCCATTTGACTAAAAAAAAAAAAAAAAACTGTTCCTGCCCTACTGAAATTCTTTCATCTCTTCATGTATACAGAGCCCACCTTTTCCTCAAGGTAATTTAGGAGTTCTATTATAGTAATTCCAAAGTCTCTTTCCAATATCTAATCTAAGCCTTCTCTCAGTCTGCTACCATTGAGTGTTTTCTCTCTTTAATGTGGGCCACATTTTCGTGTGTGTGTGTGTGTGTGGTTGTTTATTGTTTTAATGGACCTTTAGTATAAAAAAGTCTAGAGACTCAAGCAGAAAATATTTACCTCCAGAAAGGGGCATGCTATTTCTTTTGTAAGGTCACAGTTCTTAAACTGTGTCTGGACTTTAACTGACGCTATAGTCTGATTCAGTATAGCATTGGCTTCAAAGGCCTGGCAAGTGGAATGTCTCTCTCTTTTGCCTGGCATGGAATCTGAGAGCTGGCAAGATTCCAGAGATCTACCTATGCTTTCACAACCAAGTCTCCGATCCTTGAAACTGTTGGAAGACCTTCCTCTGATTTACCACCTGGCTACTGATTTTTTAATCTATGAGGATTTCTCTACACTCTTCAGTCTTGCTCTTTGTTTCCGAGCCTCAGGGTATCTCTTCAGCTTTGTTACTAGATCTTGGGTCTTTTGAGATTGGCTTGCAGAGATTTCTTTCAGCTCTCCTGATAATACTCCAGTCTTTGTAAATGAGAGCCTAAGTGCCTAAGGGTTTCTGCCTTCAGCAGGTAAAACTATGAAGAGAGGGGGTCTTAGTTCTCCTGCCACGCCTCCTCCTTGGGATGGTAGCCTTCTTGTATTTGGTGGAGTCTTACAGGTGAGTTTTATTCCCCTCCACTTGCCCAGTCTTGGCTTTACAGTGGAATTTGTAGCCAGGCAACTTCATAATTTATTGGTTATCCTCCCTGTACCCAGAAGAAGACATTAAGACTTTTGCCTATTATTAGGTAATATAATTTTACCCAGGATATTTTTCAGTCCTGTAACATTTATAAAGAAGCAATTAAAGCCTGGACTATTGCAAAAGCCTTATAACTGCTCTGTCTTCCCTCTTGTTGCCCTATAGCCCATTCTCTATCCAAGAGTCAGAATAAACTTGTTAACATGAATTGGATAACTTTGATTCCCCTGCTCAGAACTCTCTAATGGCTTCCCTTCACATTTAGAACTAATTCAAATTCCCTATGATGGTTTACACAGCATAAGGTGATTAGGGCCCTGGCTAAATTGTTGGCCTTACCTTTGCCTACTCCCTCCCTTCCACAGTCTGCTCTAGTCTTACTGGCCTTATTGCATGAACCACTCAAGCTCATTCCTAATGTCAGGGCTTTCACACTAAATATTTTATCTCTCTGAAATATCATTCCCTCTGATTTTCATGCTACTTGACTTGATTCAAATACATAAAGGTCAGTTCCCTCAGAGGAGACTACAATGTTTAAAATATCGTATCTGTCTCCTTATCTTGTGCTTGCCTACATCCTATATTAAGAATAAATTCCTGCCCTTTCAGGAGCTTCAGGTAAGCATATGATAAAAATCAATTAAGGCTCTATGAAAGAGAAAGGATGAAATCATGGAAACAAGTTGAGAGAGCTGAAGCACTAAAATCATGTGTGCTGAAAGTTTAAACTAGGGTGGAGGCAGGATCATAAATAGAAAATAGAAATGGAAAGGGATGAACACAATAAATCTTTCCTAGAAGGCCCTAAAGAGATTTTTGTAACTAACTATACATAGAATAAAAGAGGGATCAAATAAGTCAGAAGTTCTGAGCTTCAGTACCCAGGAGAATGATGGTATCACTAGCAAACAAAATAGAGGCCTGGCCATCATGGCTCACACCAGTAATCTCAACACTTTAGAAGGCTGAGGCAGGAGGACTGCTTGAGGCCAGGAGTTCAAGACCAGCAACACAATGAGACCCCCATCTCCACACACATACACACACACACACTAGCTGAGCATGGTGGTGTGCTCCTGTAGTCCCAGCTACTTTGGAAGGCTAAGGTGGGAGGGTTGCCTGATCCCAGGAGTTCAAGGTTACAGTGAGCTATGATTATGCCAGTAAACTCCAGGTTGGGTGACAGAGTGTGAGACCCTGTCTCTTAAAAAAATACTAATGTGAAGAAATCACTGATTTTGGAAAAAAATTAATGATGTCAATGCTGGTCATACTGTAGTCGAGGTGAGAGTGAGACATCTATATGGAAATGTGAGTTATGCTTTTAGCCCAGCTATAATGCTATGGCACAATAAATACAATGCTTTGCTATCTAACTTTTTTTGGGAGGGGAGGGGAGGGGATGGAGTCTCACTCTGTCACCCAGGCTGGAGTGCAATGGTGCCACCCAGGCTCATTGCAACCCCTCCTGGGTTCAAGCAATTCTCTTGACTCAGCCTCCCAAGTAGCTCCAAGTACAGGTGTGCACCACTATGCCCAGCTAAATTTTTGTATTTTTAATAGAGACGGGGTTTCACCATGTTGGCCATGCTGGTCTTGAACTCCTGGCCTCAGGTGATCCACCTGCCTCGGTCTCCCAAAGTGCTGAGATTACAGGCGTGAGCCACTGCGCCCAGCCTGCTATCTAATTTGATAACAAGATAACACACAGTCCACTGTGCCTCAAAATAATGACATTCAATATCTGCCTTCTTTTTCTTGACATGATGAGTATGTACTGATTATTATTATTATTATCTTTTTTTTTTTTTTTTTAAGCCTCGCTCAGTCGCCCAGGGTGGAGTGCAGTGGAGCGATCTCGGCTCACTGCAAGCTCCGCCTCCGGGTTCACGCCATTCTCCTGCCACAGCCTCCCAAGTAGCTGGGACTACAGGCGCCGGCCGCCACGCCCGGCTAATTTTTTGCATTTTTAGTAGAGACGGGGTTTCACCGTGTTAGCCAGGATGGTCTTGATCTCCTGACCTCGTGATCCGCCTGCCTCAGCCTCCCAAAGTGCTGGGATTACAGGCGTGAGCCACCGTGCCCGGCTGATTATTATTTTTTTAAAGTCCCAATGTAGCAATATTTGTGGCACTTGAAACACTACTGAGTTTTAACTGCATCACTGTGATTTGTACTGCCCCGAGCAGTAGTGTGAAGTGATGAGAGTGCCACTCATGTTCTCTGCCTTACTCTGTCATTGTAACACAAAAGTAACCAGTCAATACATAAATGAAAAACAATCGTTATGGATGCTTAGTGTGGAATTTCACATAATTTTCAAATAACAAAATAGTATTCTTTTGATTTTTTTTTTCCTCCAACCATGTAAAAATGTATAAAAACCACTCCTAGATCACAAGCTGTACAAAAACAGGTAGAGCCAGATGTGAAGGCATGTACCTGTAGTCCCAACCACCTGAAAGACTGAGGCAGGAGGATCATTCCTGCCTCTGAGGCCAGTTCAAGGCTGCAGTGAGCTATGATTGCACCACTACACTCCAGCCTGGGCGACAGAGCAAGGTTCTTTCTCTTTAAAAACAAAACACCAGGTGTAGGGCCCATTTTGGCCTATAAAAGCCATATTTTGACAACCCCTGGTTTAGAATGGTATTTCTTTTTCTTCCTAGCAAACGCTTTAACATCTAGTAGAATGGTACTTTTTTTTTTTTGAGACAGTCTCACTCTGTTGCCCAGGCTGGAGTGTAGTGGCATGATCTCGACTCACTGCAATAATCACTTCACCGGTTCAAGCGATTCTCCTGCCTCAGCCTTCCTAATAGCTGGGACTGCAGGCACACACCACCATGCCCAGCTAATTTTTTTTTTTGGGGGGGGGGGTGTTTTTAAGAGAGAAGGGGTGTGGCCCAATCCAGGCTCACTGGAACCTCTGCCTCCCAAGTTCAAGTGATTCTCCTGCCTCAACCTTCCAAGTAGCTGGGATTACAGGTGCCCGCCATCACACCAGCTAATTTTTGTATTTTTAGTAGAGACGGGGTTTCACCATGTTGGCTAGGCTGGTCTCAAACTCCTGGCCTCTGGTGATCCACCCGCCTCGGCCTCCCAAAGTGCTGGGATTATAGGCGTGAGCCACTGTGCCCAGCCTAGAATGGTATTTCTTAACTTGGACAGTATCACCCTCTGCAGGGGAAGGTGGTGGTAGAGCAGAGGAATTTTTTAAATGTTGTGAAGATGTGTTTAGTTGCCAACATAAGTGGGGTGCACTATAGGTACTTAAGGAGAAAGGGCCAAAGATTCAAATTTATCTCAATACATGGGATAACTACAGTTCTTCAAAGTGAATAGTCTACATCTTACAGAACTTGAGAATATCCCATCAGATATTCATGTATAAGTAAAATGTTTATAAACTTAGAACTCCTTACTATATATTAATACCCCCAAATGACGCAGTTTTAACATACATGAATTTTTCACGAGTACAACTTACCAGGTAAAGACCTCATCATTTCAGAAAATCATGTCATTGTCAGTAATGCCACTCAGGGAATTTAGGGTGATGATCAAACGCCTGCCTTTGTACCTGGCAACATTCACACTGATAGTGCAGGTGTAAGCGTCCAACTACTTCACTGTGTCTTCTAGTCATTATCAAGCAGGTGTAAGTGTCCAACTACCTCACTGTGTCTTCTATAGTCATTATCAAGCCTTTTCACTTTGAAACTTTTTTTTTTTAAGATGGGGTCCCACTACTTTGCTCAAGCTGCTCTTGAACTCCTGGACTCAAACGTCCTCCTGCCTCAGCCACCCAAGTAGCTGTGATTACAGGTGTGAGCCACAATGCCCAGTCATACTTTTAAACTACTGTATTAGTCCATTCTCATACTGCTATAAGAAACTGCCCAAGACTGGGTAATTTATAAAGGAAAGAGGTTTAACTGACTCAAAGTCCCCTATGGCTAGGGGGACCTCAGGAAACTTACAGTCATGGTGGAAGGTAAAGGGGAACCAAGGCACCTTCTTCACAAGGTGGCAGGAGGGAGAATGAATACAGGAAAAACTACCAAACACTTATAAAGCCATCAGATCTCATGAGAACTTACTATCAAGAGAACACTAAGGGGAAACCGCCGCCATGATTCAATTACCCCCATCTGGTCTCTCCCTTGACACATGGGAATTATGGGGATTACAATTCAAGATGAGATTTTGGGTAGAGACATAGCCAAACCATATCAACTATAATGTAGTTTATATATTTTTTCCTCTTAATAGTATTGCATTATAACTGATATTCTTAAAATTATACATGTAGTCAATTATATCACTTTTTTTTTTTTTTGGATTCAGGGTCTTGCTATGTCACCTAAGCTAGAGCGCAATGGCACAATCATAGCTCAACACAAACCTGAGCTTCTGGGCTCAAAGGATCCTTCCACTTCAGTCTCTAGAGTAGCTAGGACTTCAGGAGTGTGCCTCCAAACCTGGCTTATTTTTTGTTGTTGTTGTAGATATAGAAGTCTCGCTAGGTTGCCCTGGCTGGTCTTAAACTCTTGGTTTCAAGCAATCCTCCTACCTTGGCCTTCCAAAATGCTGATATTATAGGCATGAGCCACTGTGCCTGGCCTAACTGTATTATCTCTAAATTTCCATTTCATGTTAATAAAGTAGCATTACAAAAAGGATGTGGGGCTGTTTTTGAGAGTCGGGCTGGGTCTGATAGAGTTGAGAACCACTAGAAGACTTGTAACCCAAGAGGCACAAAGACCTGAGGATATAATCACCAAAGGTTTATAACAATGTTTTGCAACAGGCAAGATTCTTTACTATAATTCATACTGCACAAACAATTCCACATTCAAGAAAGATGACAAATCATAATTCCAACTACCCTTCTCAAAGGATATAAGTAGAGCATATAAAGCAGGAAAAAATAGCTAATAAATAAATGGAAAAATGCTCAATCTTATTAGATATCGAATAAATAAGAAAATCATTTTTTAACCTATCAAAAAAGCAAAGAACAGAGAAGTGGTAATAGTCTACACAGACTTTTCCCCTTTGTGACTGTTTATATGATTTGCTCATTTTCTGTTTTGATTTTAGTATTATTAATTTTATAAGTCCTTTATATATACTAAGCATATAAACCCTTTGTCTGCCTTACAAGTTATAAATATGGTTTTGTTTTCCATTTATCACCAATTCTGGATCAATTTCTGTTCCTCAAAAGGGAACCATTTGTAAGCCTTTTCACCGTTTCTTTTGGAACTTACTTCCGTATTTCTAAGGAACATGTTAATACTGCTATTTCCTAATGTTTTTCAAGGTGAAATATATTATCTTTTGAACTTTCAATGTTTGCATTATAACTGTATACATATTACTTGCAGCTCAGCCATGCAGTGTATTTTAATTATATTTCCTTTTTCATAAAACTTATTTGGTTACAATTAATAATTGCCTTCTATATTAGGATTAAGTTTGGCTGCATAAACAAAAATCCAAAGTAACAGTAACTTAAACATGTTAAAAGTAAAGTTTATTTCTTACAATCTACAGGTCTTTTCTACTGGACCAGTGAGTTTGCCTAAAATACATCCTGCAGTCTTCTGCCTAGTGAGCATAATAAACCTATTGCAAGCATTGTAGGAACTAAGAAAATGGTCAGAGGTCTCGCAATTCAGTATGCAGACTTCCATTATACCATTATGCCTTCCCTTCCACCCACCCCTACCCCATTTTAAGAACAGATCATTAAGCCTTGCCTTTAGCTCTTCTAGAATCTAGAACCTCCACTTCATTCTATAGAATCACCAGATTCTCTCAGGGTAAGACAGGCATTATCACTAGGCTGTAACACACAAGTAAGAAACATCTGGCCGGGCGCGGTGGCTCAAGCCTGTAATCCCAGCACTTTGGGAGGCCGAGACGGGCAGATCATGAGGTCAGGAGATCGAGACCATCCTGGCTAACATGGTGAAACCCCGTCTCTACTAAAAATACAAAAAATTAGCCGGGCGAGGTGGCCGGCGCCTGTGGTCCCAGCTACTCGGGAGGCTGAGGCAGGAGAATGGCATGAACCCGGGAGGCGGAGGTTGCAGTGAGCTGAGATCCAGCCACTGCACTCCAGCCTGGGCGACAGAGCAAGACTCCGTCTCAAAAAAAAAACAAGAAAGAAAGAAACATCTGGGAAATTTAACTCCTTTTCAAATTCAACTTAATTTTTTTTTCTTTTTGAGACAGAGTCTCGCTCTGCTGCCCAGGCTGGAGTGCAGTGGCGCTCCAACCTCCACCTCCCAGGTTCAAGCAATTCTCCTACTTCAGCCTCCTGAGTAGCTGCAACTACAAGCATGAGCCACCACACCCAGCTAACTTTTTGTATTTTTAGTAGAGACAGGGTTTCCCCATGTTGGCCAGGTGGTCCCAAACTCCTATCCTGACTTGATCCACCCGCCTCAGCCTCCTAAGATGCTAGGATTACAGGTGTGAACTACCGCGCCTGGGCTTAGCTCCTTCTTTTATAGACTTTTTTTTTTTTTGAGACAGAGTTTTGCTCTGTCGCCCTGGCTGGAGTGCAGTGGCACAATCTCGGCTCACCGCAAGCTCCAACTCCTGGGTTCACGCCATTCTCCTGCCTCAGCCTCCTGAGTAGCTGGGACTACAGGCGCCCGCCACCACGCCCAGCTAATTTTTTGTATTTTTAGTAGAAACGGGGTTTCGCAGTGTTAGCCAGGATGGTCTCGATCTCCTAACCTCGTGATCCGCCCGCCTCGGCCTCCCAAAGTGCTGGGATTACAGGCGTGAGCCATGGCGCCCGGCTTTTATAGACTTTTTATCCAATCTTCTTGTCAGTCTCACCTCACATCCCACTTTCAGAGATACCTAGTATCTCAAATTCCTGAACCCTTCCAGAGCTCTTAGATGCAAAATGACTTGTGCTGCTTATTGGCTTTTTCTCACCTGCCAGCAGGCTTAAGCTACAGTTGTCTTATGTTTAGTGAAAGTAAACAAGTGTTCAATTCATTACATTTATGTTTCCATTTTCTGTAAATATTTTAATTTTTATGTAGTCAAGAAATCTTATCAGTATTCTAATTTGTGATTTTTTTTTTACAAATTTTAGTGTAAAATTAATAAATTTCAAAGCTTTAATTAATGGAAACTATTCCATGAAACTATAAAATGCCAATAGGATCACAATAACAAAAATAAAGCCTAGGCCAGGTGTGGTGGCTGACGCCTGTAATCCCACCACTTTGGGAGGCCAAGACAGGCGGATCATCTGAGGTCAGGAGTTCGAGACCAGCCTGACCAACATGGAGAAACCCCGTTTCTACTAAAAATACAAAATTAGCCAGGCATGGTGGCAAATGCCTGTAATCCCAGCTACTCCAGAAGGCTGAGGCAGGAGAACTGCTTGAACCTGGGAGGCGGAGGTTGTGGTGAGCCAAGATCGCACCATTGCACTCCAGCCTGGGCAACAAGAGCGAAACTCCATCTCTAAATAAATAAATAAATCCTAAATAATCAATAACCAAAAAGAAATTGGAAAAGTTTGAGTATCTATTTTATGTGTATCTGTGCAAAAACAAATTTCAGCCATTACTCTTTGGGTTTATGTAGAGGCAGATGGGGTAAGTAATAATGCCACATGAGATTCATCCAGATTTATACCCAGAGGTTAAAAAATGAAGGTAGAGAGTGGTTATAGTTCATCGCATCCTAAAACTCCTGTGGACTATATGTCTTTTTTTTTCTTCAGTTCACAGCTAAAGAACCTGAAGCTAACAATGATTAGGCAACTTCCTCAAATTCATGGCTATTAAGTGATTTGTCATTCCTTTTTGGAATACCTGTTGCTCTTTCATATTTAATCATAAATTTAACACATTATTCTACATGACCAACTGTTCATCTAGTGGAGAAATAAACAGCAACAACTTTACCACTTGCCTGTGAGTACTGTGAAGAGGACAGTATCTATCTTGTTATCTCCAGAGCCTAGCAGAGCGCCTAGCACACTACACACATTCAATCATTGTTGAAAGAGTAAATTTTAGAATAACAGAGTACAATTTGGTGAAGCAAAATAACTCATGAAGTTAGCCAATACGTTATTTTTCAAAGAATTACAGGAAATTTGCTTTTATACAGAAAAAGAAAAAACAAAACAAAACAAAAGATTACAGGCATTCAAGTAGCTGGTCAAAATAAGGTAGTTAAATCTAAAATAGAGAACACAAATAAAAAATTTTGCTATTACCTATTAAGTCATCCAAATATCAAATAACTTACTGGCAAGTACTCTATACCAAAGAATCCTAGTCATATTAGATGGCTAACATGTATAACAGCTTGGCAAAGTCATAAGCCACTTGCTTTTTATACTTTGATAAAATAAACTGATGTTGGAGGAAGGTATTCGCACATATAAGATTTCAAAGGGAATACATTTCATAATACATATTTTGACCAACATCTGCTCCAGATGTATATATAATACCGTAACGTAGGAAAAATAGGGCTATGCCGGCTGGGCATGGTGGCTCGCACCTGTAATCCCCAGCACTTTGGGAGGCTGAGGTGGGCAGATCACAAAGTCAGGAGATCGAAACCATCCAGGCTAACACGGTGAAACCCCGTCTCTACTAAAAACACAAAAAATTAGCCAGGCGTGGTGGCGGGTGCCTGTAGTCCCAGCTACTCGGGAGGCTGATGCAGGAGAATAGCCTGAACCCGGAAGATGGAGCTGGCAGTGAGCTGAGATCGTGCCACTGCGCTCTAGCCTGGGCAACACAGCGAGACCCCAACCCAAAAAAAAAAAAAAAAAAAAGGAAAAGAAAAAGAAAAATAGGGCTATGCCTTTCTCTCTGAGAGATTTTTAAAGGAAGATCAAATAAACTAATCAGACTATTATCCCATCTGATTTCCAGAGAAGCATTTATGTTGTAGGCAATAAATAACTACTACTGTTAACACTAGTCTCTAAAAACTTTCACCAGTATCAATATTCTCTTCAGTCCACCCTCTGCTTCGCAGAAGAAAGTAAGCCAAGTTGTTTGTTATGCTTCTGTATCGTTTCCATAGCAAAGGTCTGTGCCTGCTTAATTTAACTAAAGCTGGAGGGTTAAAGCCTGAAGGTCACTACAGGACAGACTACAGCAACTTCAATAAGAGCAGTTCTATTATCAGTTCTGCTAATTAGTTGGGGGGATGGGCTCTAAATATATTAGACCCATGACAACACATTGTAGAAACACTAAGAATACAAAATTAAATTTCTATAATATAAATTGCTTAAAACGAAAGTACACATAAAAATGAAAAAATAATACAAACTTCATTTTTCAAGTTTCAGTAACTTTTGGGATAAGATTAAAAATATGTATACCTTAATAAAATTTATCACTGTTTAATATATAAGCTTTTTAACCCCCCTACTTTTTTTTCTTTTGGGAGACAAGGTCTTGCTATGTTGCCCAGGCTGGTCTTGAATTCCTGGGCTCAAATATTGATCCTCTTGCCTCAGTCTCCCAAGTAACTGGAATTACAGAATCACACCACCACACCTGGCTAAAACTTTTATTCTTAAATAATTAGACTCATAGGAAGTTGCAAAAATAGTATGTATATGTACTACAGGTTGAATATCCCTAATCTGAAAATCCAAAATGTTACAAAATTTAAAACTTTCTGAGCACTGATATGACATTCAAAGTAAATGCTCACTGTAACATATTGGAATTCAAATTTTTGAAACAGGGATGCTCAACCAGTATGTATTCTGGAAATATTCCAAAATTTGAAAAAATCCAAAATCTAAGACACTTCTGACTTCTGGCCCCAAGCAGACAAGGGATACTACAGCCCCATGTATCCTGCACCTGGCTTCCCCCAACTATAATACAGTACATAGACCCAGACCCACAATACTGAACTGTAGTTAGCACAATATGAAAACCAGGACATTGACACTGGTATAATACTGCCAACTAGACTACAGATCTTATTCAGTTGCCATTGTTCTACATGCATTCATTTGTATGTGTGTATAGTTTCATGCAATTTTATCCCATATATAGATTCAAGTAACTACTACCACAGTCAAGATATGAAGAAATTCTCTTGGGTCACCCCTTCATATTTGCACCCCTCAACCTGACCCTGTTTCCTGGCACCAATCTATTCTCCATCTCTACAGTTCTGTCATTTTGAAAATATTATATAAATAGAATCATATATTTACTTTTTTCCACTCAGCATAATTCCATAGAGAACTGTACAAGTTGCTGCATGTATCAATAGTTTATTCTTTTATATTGCGGAGTGGCAGTACGTTGTATGGATACACCACAGTTTATTCATGTATTTGGTTTGTTTCTAACCTTGGGCTATTAAAAATAAAGTGTGGCAGGGCATGGAGACTCACGCCTGTAATCCCAGCACTTTGGGAGGCTGAAGTGGATGAATAGCTTGAGCTCAGGAGTTCAAAACCAGCCTGCCTGGACAAGATGGTGAAATGCCATCTGTACAAAAAACAAAAAAATAGCTGGGCATGGTGGCGCACACCTGTAGTCCCAACTACTAGGAAGACTGAGATGTGAGAACGGCTTGGGCCCGGGAGTCTGAGGTTGCAGTGAGCTGAGATCGCATCACTGCACTCCAGCCTGAGTGATCTGCAATCTGCAGGGCCAGACCCCGTCACAAAAGAAAAAAAAAAAAAAAAAAAGAAGGAGAGAGAGAGAGAGAAAGAAAAGTTGTTAGGCCAGGCACAGTGGGTCAAGCCTGTGATCCCAGGGCAGGGAGGCCAAGGTGGGAGGATCACTTGAGGCTAGGAGTTGTAGACCAGCCTGGGCAACAAAATGAGACTGCCATCTCTACAAAAAATTTTTTAAAAATCAAGTTGAGGCAGCCAGGTGTGGTGGCTCATGCCTGTAATCCCAGCACTTTGGGAGGCCGAGGCGGGCGGATCACCTGAGATCAAGAGTTCCAGACCAGGCCGGGCGCGGTGGCTCAAGCCTGTAATCCCAGCACTTTGGGAGGCCGAGACGGGCGGATCACAAGGTCTGGAGATCGAGACCATCCTGGCTAACTCGGTGAAACCCCGTCTCTACTAAAAAAAAAAAAAAAATACAAAAAACTAGCCGGGCGAGGTGGTGGGCGCCTGTAGTCCCAGCTACTCGGGAGGCTGAGGCAGGAAAATGGCATAAACCCAGGAGGCGGAGCTTGCAATGAGCTGAGATCCGGCCACTGCACTCCAGCCTGGGCGACAGAGCCAGACTTTGTCTCAAAAAAATAAAAAAGAGTTCCAGACCAGCCTGGCCAACAAGGTGAAACCCCGTTTCAATTAAAAATGCAAAAATTAGCTGGGCATGGTGGTGGGCACCTGTAATCCCAGCTACTTGTGAGACTGAGGCAGGAGAATCTCTTGAACCCGGGAGGCGGAGGCTGCAGTGAGCTGAGATGGAGTCACTGTACTCCAGGCTAGGTGACAGAGCGAGACTCGATCTAAAAAAATAAAAAAAAAAAAAAAAAAAAAAAGTTGAGACTAGGCGCAGTGGCTCACGCCTGTAATTCCAGCACTTTAGGAGGGCAAGATGGGCAGATCACTTGAGCTCAGGGGCATATGGGAAGCTTAGTTTTTAAAGAACCTAACAAACTGTATTTCAGAGTGGCTGTATCATTTTAACTCTCACTAGCAGTTTATGAAGCATACAGTTTCTGTGCATCCTTGACAATATTTAGTATTCTATTTTTATTTTAGCTGTTCTAATAGGTATGTAATGATAACTCATTGTGGTTTTAATTTGCATTTCCCTAATGGCTGGTGATGTGAGACATCTTTTCACATGCCTATTTGCCATCTTCTCTCTTTTTTGGTGAAATGTCTGTTCATATCTTTGGCATATTTTCTAACTGAATTGTTTTTTATTGTTGAGTTTCGAGAGTTCTTTATACATTCTAGATACAAGATCTTTGACAGATATATGCTTTGCACATGTTTTCTCCCTGTCAGTAGCTTATCTTTTCATCCTTTTAATAAAAGTGTCTTTCACAGAGTTAAAGTTTTTAATTTAGATGAAATCCAATTTATCAACTTTTTTATTTTAGGTACGATGCTTTTGGTATTATCTCCTAGAGATCTTTGCTTAGCCTGAGATCTTAAAGATCTCCTGTTTCTTCTAAAAGTTTTATACTTTTATGCTTTTTTTTTATGTTATTTTATTTTTTGAGATGGAATCTCACTCTGTTGCCCAGGATGCAGTGCAGGGGCATGATAGCAACTTACTGCAGCCTCCACCTCCCAGATTCAAGCAATTCTCCCGTCTCAGCCTCCAGACTAGCTGGATCTAGAGGTGAGCACCACCATGCCCAGCTAATTTTCGTATTTTTTAGTAGAGATGGGGCTTCATTATGTTGGCCAGGTTGGCCTTGAATTCCTGACCTCAGGTCATCTGTCCGCCTCAGTCTCCCAGAATGCTAGGGTCACAGGTGTGAGCCACCGCGCCTGACCTATGTTTTATAACTAAATTCACAACCCATTTTGAATTAATTTTTGTGAAAGATGTGAGGTTTGGGTTAAGGTTTATTCTTTTGCCTTATGAGTGTCCAACTGCTCTAGCACTATTACTAAACAGACAATGTAAAACCTCTTAAAGAATACTCATCTTTGTCTATAAACAGTATGTTACATAGAGTTACTATTACCTATTTTAAATTAAAAATTGACAATTCCAACTGATTTTCACATTTTGAAAAACAGTAACATACCTCAAGTAATTCCTACAATGCTAATTTTTTTTAGATAAATAAAACCAAATTTTATAACTATATAGCTTTTTTTTTTCCCCCCCTAAAGCAAGGTCTTTCTCTGTTTCCCAGGCTACAGTGCATAACTCACTGCAGCCTCAACCTCCTGGGATCAAGCAATCTTCCCAAATAGCTGAGACTCCAGCTGGGTACCACCACGCCTGGTTAAATTGTTTATTTTTATTTTTTGGCAGAGACAGGTTCTCACACTATTGCTCAGGCTGGTCTCCAACTCCTGGCCTCAAGCGATCCTCCCTCCTTGGCACCCCCAAGGTGCTGGGATTACAGGTGCAAGCCACTTCATGCAGCTACTATATATTTCTTGTGATTTATTAATACAGGAAAACCTAGCCAGAACAATCAGGCAAGAGAAGGAAATACAGGGCATTTAAGTTGGAAAACAAGAAGTCAAACTATCTCTATTTGCCAAAGATATGACCATATACCTAGGAAACCCTAAAGACTTACCCAAAAGACTCCTAGATTTTTTTTTTTTTTCTTTCCTGGAGACAAAGTCTCACTCTGTCACCCAGGCTGAAATGCAGAGGCATGATGTCAGCTCACTGCAACCTCTGCCTTCCAGGTTCAAGTGATTCTCATGCCTCAGCCTCCCAAGTAGCTGGGA
This sequence comes from Piliocolobus tephrosceles, assembly GCF_002776525.5. NCBI lineage: Eukaryota > Metazoa > Chordata > Mammalia > Primates > Cercopithecidae > Piliocolobus > Piliocolobus tephrosceles. The sequence goes on along the minus strand of NC_045450.1, from coordinate 52,976,762 downwards.
TTACAGGCACCCACCACCACGTCCAGCTAATTTTTGTATTTTTAGTAGAGACAGGGTTTTACCATGTTGGCCAGGCTGGTCTCTTAACTCCTCCTGACCTCAAGTGATCCGCCCACCTTGCCTCCCAGTGTTGGGATTACAGGCATGAGCCATCATGCCAGGCCGACTCCTAGATTTGATAAATGAATCAGTAGCCTCAGGTTACAAAAGCAATGTACACAAATCGGTAGCACTGCTACACACCTCCACCAACAACCACCAAGCTAATAATCAAATCAAGAACTCAATCCCTTTTACAACAGCTACAACAAAAATAATAAAATACCTAGGAGTGTACTTACACAAGTAGGTGAAAGATCTTTACAAGGAGAACTACCAAACACTGCTGAAAAAAATCATAGATGACACAAACAAAAGGAAACATCCCATGCTCACAGTATTGTGAAAATGACCACACTACGCGAGGCAATCTACAGATTCAATGTAATTCCTATCAAAATGCCGACATCATCTTTCACAGAATTAGAAAAAAAAAGTCCTAAAATTCATATGGAACCAAAAAAGATTCTGCATAGCCAAAGCAATCCTAAGCAAAAAAAAAAAAAAAAAACAAATCTGGAAGCCTCACATTACCTGACTTTAAATTATACAAGGCTATAGTAACCAAAACAGCATGGTAGTGGTATAAAAGTAGATATGCAGATTAATAAAACAGAATAGAGAACCTAGGAATAAAGCCAACTACTTACAACCAACTGATCTTTGACAAAGCATACAAAAACATAAATTGAAAATATTATACCCTATTCAATAAATGCTGCTGGGAAAACAGGACAGCCACATGTAGAAGAATGAAACTGGATCCCTATCTCTCACCACATATAAAAATCAAGTCAAGATGGATTAAACACTTAAAAGACATGAAACCATAAAAATTCTAGAGCAAAACCTAGGAAAAACTGGACATTACTCTAGGCAATGAATTTATGATTAAGACCCCAAAAACAAATGTAACAAAACCAAAAATAAATAAATGGGGCCTAATTAAACTAAAAAGCTTCTGCATTGCAAAAGAAATAATTATTGCAACAGACAAGTCACAGAATCAGAGAAAATATCAGCAAACTATACATCCAACAAAGGACTAATACCCAGAATCTACAAGGAACTCAAATCAGCAGGAAAAAAAAAAAAAAAAAATCCCATCAAAAAGTAGGCAAATGACATGAACAGACACTTCTCAAAAGAAGAAACACAAATGGCCCACAAACGTATAAAAAAAAGCTCAACATCACTAACAATCAGGTAAACGCAAATTGAAACCACAACGAGATACCACCTTCCTCCAGCCAGAATGGCCATTATTAAAAAGTCAAGAAAACAATAGATGTTGGCATCGATGTGATGAAAAGGGAACACTTGTACGCTGCTGGTGGAATGTAAATTATAAATTAATACAACCATTATGGAAAACAGTATGGAGATTTCTCAAAAAACTAAAAGTAGATCTACCACTCAATCTGACAATCCCAGTACTGGGTATCTATACAAAGGAAAAGAAGTCATTATATCAAAAAGACACCTGCACACATACATTCACAGCACAATTAACAACTGCAAAGATATGGAACCAACCTAAACTCCCATCAACCACTGAGTAGATGAAGAAAATGTGGTATGTCTACACCATGGAATACTACTCAGCCATAAAAAGAATGAGATAATGTCTTTTGCAGCAACTTGGATGGTGCTGAAGGCAATTATTCAAAGTGAAGTAACTCAGGAATGGAAAACCAAATAGCATTGGAAATTCAGTATGTTTTCACTTATAGGCAAGAGCAAAGCTATGGGTACACAAAAGCATAGAGTGGTATAATGGATATTGTAGACTCAGAAAAGGGTAGGAGCGGGTGAGGGACAGAAAACTACGTATTGGGTACAATGTACACTACTTGGGTAAGAGGTGCACTGAAATCTCAGACTTCACCACTACACAATTCATCCACTTAAAAAAAAACCACTTATACCCCAAAAGCTACTGAAAAAAATACACAAACAACTCATTAATATACTATAGTCTCTCTGTTTTATAGGCTTCTAAACCAGCACTGTCCAAGATAACTTTCTGCAGTCACTAAAATACTCCTTTTTTAAAATTTCAATAGGCTTTTGGGTAAAATACTCTATATCCAATTTTTTCTTTACATCCATGACCATTTTGTATTAATTTTATAAGATATAAGGCTTAGGTCAAGGCTTATTTTCTTACCTATAGATATCCAGTTGCTCTGGCATCATCTGTTGAAAAGAAAATGTAGTCAGTATCCACATGTGGCTACTAAGCCTTGGAATGTTGTCAATGCAACTGAATAACTGAATTTTTAATTTCACTTAATTTAAACTGAAATAGCCACGTGTAGCTAGTGGCTTCTGGATTCTACTTTTGGACAGTGCAGCTCTAAACCCTTCCCTCTACCTAATATTTTTCCCTCCTTAGTATCTACCTTTTCGCTAGATGTCTGCTTTAGCTAGATTAATTAGCTAGACACTATCTTCAAATAAGAAGTCCCCTTTCTGGCCAGGCGCAGTGGCTCACACCAGTAATCCCAACGTGGGCGGATCACCTGAGGCCAGGAGTTCTGAGACCACCCAGACCAACATGGTGAAACCCTGTCTCTACTAAAAATACAAAAAAACTAGCTGGGCATGGTGGCATGCGCCTTGTAGTCCCAACTACTTGGGAGGCTGAGGCATGACAATCGCTTAAATCTGGGAGGCAGAGGTTGCAGTGACCCAAGATTGTACCATGTACTCCAGCCTGGGTGACACAGCGAGACTCTGTCTCAAATAATAATAATAATAATAATAATTTAAAAATAAAAATCCCTTTTCTTTCTTGTGGAAAGAAAAAATAAGCACCTGATTCAACTCCGTCAAATTTTAGGTCTCTATTTGCTCTCACAAAGATCTGAATTTCCTCCATTAAACGTTTATCATACTTTATTGGTACTATCTTATTTGCAAGTCTCAATGGACAATAAAATTCATGGGAGTAGGCAACATGTCTGATTTCCCTCAGTGAATCCCCAGCTACATTAGCAAATTGCTTTGAATGTATTATTTGGTGACCATATTAAGGAATCAGATAACTTATTTGGAAGAAAAGAAAAAGCTAATTTGTCAGTTGGCTACAAGGTAGGTGGTATTTTCCAACAGCACCACAGCTTGCATTCCTTCATAATTTCAAAAATATGTATTTCAGAAATTTCTTAGCTCTCTTGAAATTGTCCTTTGCAGAATAACAGGAAGATCATCATACCTGATGTTTAAGTACCCTTCTACTTTCCATTTTCACATATCACTAGCCCATTAATTCACAACTCCTTAAAATGTCAGTAACAAACCTAGCTTAATTCTAGGATGCCAATGTAGATAGCTTATTCTGCTACATACTCTTCATCAGTGTTGAAGTGTTGGTCAAACTGTTCCAAGAAACCTAAGTAATAATACTAGCTAACTTTTACTGAGCATTTACAATGTGCAAGGTACCATGCCATGTTCCTTACAATGTTTCATTTACTCCTCACAACAGCTCTTAGGTAGATTATATTATTATATACTATCCTCATTTTATAAAGAAAAAAATCCCAAGGTAAACTCTTCACAATTAACCTCTACCACAATACATACTGATTTGCAATATAGCACTTACTATATTCTAATGTTTTGTTTGTTTATTTACTTACTCAGTCTCTCTCAGTATATAAAGTGAGAAAGGCCCTTGAAGACAGGAGTTTTGTCTGTCTTGTTCATCTCTGCATCCCTAGCACCTACAATATTGTCTATAATGTAGTGAGCAATCAAAAAATACATATTGAGTGAGTAAATGGATAGATAAGTGAATAAATTAAGCGATGAACGACTAAATAAAAGGTCTAGAAAGAAAGGTTAAGTTACTTGGCCAAGGATATAGTAAAATCCGGGATTCAACCGAAACAATCTGGCTCTAGAGCCCGTATTAGTGACTTAGCCATGATTTATTCCTGTGTGGAGCATGTGGCATAGAAGGCAAGCTAACCACCAAAGATTTAAGTATAGAGTTCTATATTATACTACAGAATACAGAGTTTTGCTGAGGAAAGGCTGCCCAGCCAAGGACTACTTTTCCCAGTACTTCTGCATGTAAGCAGGGCCATGTGACTACTTCTAGCCAAAAAATTGTAAGTGGTGATAATTGACAGTAATTTCCAGGTTAGTGTAGTTAAATATCTTGAATGCTTTCCGTACACCTTCTTCTTTCCCAGGGACAGTAGAAGCTGTGCATTAAAGATGGCATCAAAAGATGAACATATCTTGGATTTCTGAGTAACAATTTGAAAGGAAATGCAAAATAAACTTTTTTTTTTTGGTCTTAAACCACTGAGAATTGGGGATTATTAGTTATAGTAGTTAGGCTACCATGATTAATCCAAGGAAGGAGAGCTTGAACTATAATAATAGTAAACAAGCATTAAGATTTTTATCAGGGCCCAGGCACGGTAGCTTACACCTGTAATCCTAGCATTTGGGGAGGCTGAGGCGGTGCATCACTTGAGGTCAGGAGTTCGAGACTAGCCTAGCCAACATGATGGAATCCCGTCTCTACTAAAAATACAAAAATTAACTGGGTGGGTGTGTTGGTGGGTGCCTGTAATCCCAGCTACTTGGGAGGTTGAGGCAGGAGAATCACTTGAACCCGGGAGGCAGGGGTTGCAGTGAACTGAGATATGGGCCACTGTATTCTAGCCTGGGCAACAGCACAAGACTCCGTCTCAAAGAAAAAAAAATTTTTTTTTAAAGTAAGAGAAAGAGTACCTGACTTTAAGTCAAAGACCAGGCTTTCTAAAATAGTTTATTTGGAGAATTAAATGAGATAATGTGAAAGTGCTTTAGAAAATGAAACATACTAAGAAATTATGAGATAACTACAGTGTAAGAAGTAATATGGTAAAACAGAAAGAGAAACGACAGTCAAAAGACCCGGGCTTAAGATCTCTCTGCCAATTACAACATACATATCCTCAGATCACCTAAAATGTACAGTCATGAGCTACATAACAGTGGTTCAGTAAATGACAGACCGTATACAATGGTGGTCCCGTAGGTAGTAACGGAATTGAAAAAGTCCTGTTGCCTAGTGACAGCTTGATGTTCCTGACCCTGCGAAGGCCTAGGCTAATGTGTGCGTTGGTGTCAGCATTTTAAACAAAAAAGTTTTAAAAGTAAAAAAACAAAATAAAAATAAAAAATTTGAACATAGAAAAAAGTTCATGGAATAAGGATATAAAGAAATAAAATATCTTTGTACAGCTGTACAATGTGTCTGTGTTTTAATCTAAGTGTTACTACAAAAGACTTCTTTTTAATTCACAACTTATAAAGCGAAAAAGATTATTAAAGAAAAAATTTTTTATAAATGTAGTATAGTCTAAGGGTACTGTGCTTAGAAAGTCTACAGTAGTGTACAGTAATGTCCCAGGCCTTCACATTCATTCACCCAGAGCAACTTCCAGTCCTATAAGCTCCACTAATTGTAAGTGCTCTATTGAGGTATACCATTTTTAATATTTTATACCATATTTTCTTAAGTAAATCTTTGTTGTTGTTGTTTAAGAGAGAAGCTCTCAACATGTTGCCCAGGCTAGACTCTAACTCATGGGCTCAAGCAATCCTCCTGACTCACCCTCCCAAGTAGCTGGGACTGCAAGCCTGGTGCCAATGTGACTGGTTATACCATATGTTAGGGTATACCATCTAGGTTTGTATAAGTACACTCTCTCGTGTTCATAAAACGAGGAAATCACTCAATGATGCATTTCTCAGAACATATCCCGGGTGTTAAGTGGCATATGACTGTAATTGATTTGCCCTTTTCAAAGAACTTTTGCAAAGATTAAATATGTAAACTCTGAGGCCAGGCATGGTGGCTCAAGCTTATAATCCTAGCACTTTGAGAAGCCAAGGCAGGTGGATCACTTGAGCCTAGGAGTTCGAGACCAGCCTGCCCAACATGGCAAAATCTTACCTCCACAAAAATACAAAAATTAGCCAGGCGTGGTGGTATGTCCCTGTAGTCCCAGCCATGGGAGAAGTTGAGGCAGACAGGATTGCTTGAGCCCAGGAAGCGTAGGCTGCAGTGAGCTGACATTGCACTACTGCACTCCAGCCTGGGCAACAGAGTGAGACACTGTCTCATAAAAGAAAAAAGAAAAAGAAAAGATAAACTCTGGGAAAACATTTTGTAAACTATAAAATACTACAAAAAGTAAACTATTGCAATTAATAGCAGCACGAACCTACAAAATGTCATTGAAATTAGTAATTTCAGTAGCATTTTGTCTTCAAGCGCTTTTTAGACAAATGTTCACAGTAAAGCAAATTCTTTCAAACTATTTTTATTTTTTATTTTTTAAGATGGAGTGTTTCACTCTTGTTGCCCAGGCTGGAGTGCAATGGCGCGATCTCGGCTCACTGCAACCTCTGCCTCCCGAGTTCAAGTGATACTCTCGCCTCAGCCTCCTGAGTAGCTGGGATTACAGGAATGCACCACCATGCCTGGCTAATTTTTGTATTTTTAGTAGAGTGGGGTTTCATGGTGTTGCCCAGGCTGCTCTCGAACTCCTGACCTCGGTGATCTACCTGCCTCGGCCTCCCAAAGTGCTGGGATTAAAGGCGTGAGCCACTGCACCCAGCCTAAACTAATTTTCGTTTTACCAAACATTATTTTAAAACATATAGATAATCTACGTTAAATCATCTAAAACAAAACTCAGAAAATTAAGACCTACAAAAGTCTCTTCCAATTCTAATAACTGAAAATGTGCATTTTCACCAGGTAATTCCAATAAAAATTATTGGCTTTAATTAAACAGACAATTCTCCCATATTTAGAATAAGAACTGAAAAGTAAAATAATCTGATTAAATATTCATTAAAGACTTTTAAAATTTATTAAAGATTAGTTTCCCAGCAACAAGTACACAATTCAGCTTCATTTGAGATTCAATTGCATCTGTTTCTCACTTGCGTACTCTGAAGGCACTGTGAAGTCCCCCGCCACCAACACAAAGACATTGTGGATATATAAAACCCAAAAAAATGGGAACTTGGAGGGAGATTCTTAACAGTGATACATAATTCTACAGTTCCTAACCATAAATTATAAAAAGAAATGAAACTGTATCAGTCCAATTTAATAATACAAGAACATTATCTCTATTTTACTTTAATATTAAGTTACCACATTACAGAAAACAAGCAAGCGGCAGACACTGGCTGCATGGTTCGCTTCTTGTGTCCTTAAAATAGAAAACAAGTCTGCAAGAAAAGCAGTTGACAACACTCAACACCTATTCATAAATTCAAAAAGCAAAAATAGAAACCTCCCAACAAATTAGAAAAGAATATCCTTAGTCTGATAAAAGGTATTCCCCCTTCCCAAAAAAAAACCCAAAACAACCAACCAAACAAAACCCTGGCAAATTACTTAATGGCACAATTATGAATCCTTTTTTGCCCTGAGTTTGGTAAATAGACAAGGATGTCCTCCATCACCACCTCTAATCAACAATGTATCAGAGGTCCTAGTCAATACAATAAAGCAAGAAAAAGGGGGGGAAAGTATAAAAATTAAGAAGGGGCCAGGCGCAGTGGCTCACGTCTATAATCCTAGCACTTTGGGAGGCCGAGACGGGCGGATCACGAGGTCAGGAGATCGAGACCATGCTCGCTAACACGGTGAAACCCCGTCTCTACCAAAAAAAAATACAAAAACAAAATTAGCCAGGCGCGGTGGCTGGTGCCTGTAGTCCCAGCTACTCGGAGGCTGAGACAGGAGAATGGCGTGAACCCGGGAGGCGGAGCTTGCAGTGAGTGGAGATCGCGCCACTGCACTCCAGCCTGGGCAACAGAGCGAGACTCCGTCTCAAAAAAATAAAATAAAATAAAAATTAAGAAGGAAGAAGTAAAACCGGTATTATTCGAAGATGAGCTGGCTGGACACAGTGGCTCATGTCTGTAATTCCAGCACTTTGGGAGGCTGTGGTGGGAGGATCAATCACTTGAGGCCAAGAGTTTCAGACAAGAAAACAAGCAAGTGGCAGACACTGGGCCTGGGCAACATAGTGAGGCCCTGTCTACAAGAAAGATTTAAAAAATTAGCCAAATGTGGTGGTACATGCCTGTAGTCCCAGCTACTTGGGAGGCCAAGGTGGGAAGACCGCTTGAGCCCATGAGTTTGAGGTTGCAATGGGTCATGATTGTGCCACTATTACAAAAAGGTCAAAAGATGTGAACAAACACTTCATGAAAGATATCCAAATGTCCAACAAATAACATAAGATGTTCAAAATCATTGGTCATCAAGAAATTACAAATTAAAACCACAGCCAGATACCATTATATCTTTACAATAATGGTTAAAATTAAAAGACTAAGAAGTGTTACTATTGGTGAGGATGTGGAGGAACAAGAACTTTATACATGGCTAACTGGGAGTATAAATTGGTACAGCCACTTTGGAATATCAGTAACTACACTCCCGGACATATTCCCAAGTAAGTGAATGCTTTGTCCATCGAAAGTCATGGTTTTTTTTTGTTTGTTTTTTGTTTTTTTAAAAAAGGCACAAAGCAACTTTATTCATAATTGTCCAACACTCCACACAAATCAAATGTCTATGAAAAGAAAACAAAGAAACACCTGCAAATTCATACATGAGACTAACATGAAGCAATGAAAAAAAAACAACAAAAATTTGATGAATCCCACAATCATAATGTTGAATACATGATGTTAGATATAAAACAGCACCTCCATGTATATAAAATACAAAAATAAGAAAACTAATATATGGTGATAAGAGTTGAGAAGCATGATTATCTTTGGTTGGGGGTATAAACTGGGAAGGGACACAAGGGAAACTCATGAAGTGCTTAAAATGTTCTATATGCTAACTTGTGTGGTTTTTTGAGTATTTATACTTGTGCGTTAAATATTCGTTGTGTTGTACAACTTAAGGTTTGTATACTTGATTATCTGTTCCTCTTTTTAGTTGACGTGTAATAATTATACATATTTGTACAGTAAATAATGATATTTTGATATATGTATATAATGTGATAAATCAGGCTGACTAAGATATCACTTCAAACATTTATCAAGTGTGTTAAAAACATTCAAAATCCTTTCTAGCTTTGTGAACATACACAATAAATTTTTTTTTAGACAGAGTCTTACTGTGTTGCCCAGGCTGGAGTGCAGTGGTGCAATCTCAGCTAACTGCAACCTCCGCCTCCCAGGTTCATGCGATTCTGCTGCCTCAGCCTACTGAGTAGCTGAGATTACAGGCATGTGCCACCATGTCCAGCTAATTTTTGTATTTTTAAGAGAGACAGGGTTTCACCATGTTGGCCAGGCTGGTCTCGAACTCCTGACCTCAATGGATCTACCCGACTCAGCCTCCCAAAGTGCTGGGATTACAGGTGTGAGCCACTGCGCTCCGCCACAATAAATTTTTGTTAACTATATTCACCCCACAATGCTATATAACACAAGACTTATTCTTCCCCTCTAGCTGTAATTTTGTTTCCACTGACCAACTTCTCCCCATTCTTACCTCCTGCAATCCTTTCTCAGCCTCTAATAACCAAAATTCTATTTCTGTGAGCTGAAATTTTTTAGCCCCTTCATATAAGTGAGAACATGCCGTATTTATCGTTCTGTGTCTGACTTATTTCATTTAATATAATTTCCTCCAGGTTCATCCATGTTGCCACAAATGACAGGATTTCATTCTTTTTTTATGCCTGAATAGTATTGTATTGTGCATATCTGTCACATTTTCTTTATTCATTCATCAGTTGATGGACAGTTAGGTTGATTCCGTATCTTGGCTACTGTGATCTCTTCAATATACTGATTTCCTCTTCTGTGGATGAATTCCCAACAGAAGAATTGCTGGATCGTACGGTAGTTCCATTTTTAAATTTTTTGAGCAACCTTTAGACTGTTTTCCATCATGGCTATATTAGTTTACATTCCCACTAGCAGTGTAAAGGATCTTTTATTCTTTTATTCTAGAGGGTTTTTCCTTGACTTACTACTCTTCCTGATGGATGAAAGTATGTGTGGGTTAGCAGCTCTGCTATATACTACACCAGAATCTCTCCTATTACACATTCCTCACCTTACCCCACCCTCCATCCTCTATCACCACTCTTTGAAGTTTATACATCAAAGTTTGTGTTCTTCTTTGCTTGTTTGGGTGTTACCAATAGATTTTTTGGCTGTTTCCTCACATCCTACACACACATACGTTTTGTTTATTTTGTTAGTTATTGGGGGAAGATTGCGATACTACTTCATTTTACTATCTAAGTTATTTTTCTAATATCGAGGGAAAAATAAGCAGTACACATGATAGCAGGTCATTTAAAAGGGAAAGTGGGCCGGGCGCGGTGGCTCAAGCCTGTCATCCCAGCACTTTGGGAGGCCGAGACGGGCGGATCATGAGGTCAGGAGATCGAGACCATCCTGGCTAATACAGTGAAACCCCGTCTCTACTAAAAATACAAAAAACTAGCCGGGCAAGGTGGCAGGCGCCTGTAGTCCCAGCTACTGGGGAGGCTGAGGCAGGAGAATGGCGGGAACCCGGGAGGTGGAGCTTGCAGTGAGCTGAGATCTGGCCACTGCACTCCAGCCCGGGCGACAGAGCGAGACTCCGTCTCAAAAAAAATAAAAATAAAAAAAAGGGAAAGTGGAACTGATACCTGATTCTATATACTCCAACATATTTGCAGAGATGTGCAATGTGTGGAACACTATACCAGTATATGCCCACCTTATGAGACCACATTTTTTCCCATTACAGAGGTGGTTCTTCTCCAGCAACTGAGAAGAGTTAGTAGATTTCTCCACTATTCTGAGGATTTTAAATTCTCAGAAAGAGAGAGAGAAAGGCATCAGTTATTCCAGACTGGTCTGAGCCTCACACATAAGAGTGGTATGTTTAGGTCAGGTGCAGTGGCCCACACCTGCAATCCCAGCACTTTGGAAGACTGAGGCAAGAGGAATGCTTGACCCTAAGAGTTCAAGACCAAACCGGGCAATACAGTGAGACCTTGTCTCTACTTAAAAAAAACAAACAAACAAAAAGTGCCTTGATTGTGCTCGGTATCTGCTGGCTTGTTTCTTTTTGTCTTTTAAAAGTTTTGTGGCGTGAGGCAAGCGGAGCTGGAGACGAGACCAGAGGCCGAACTCGGGTTCTGACAAGATGGCCGGCCTGCTCCACAGGATCATCAAGGAAACCCAGCGTTTGCTGGCAGAACCAGTTCCTGGCATCAAAGCAGAACCAGATGAGAGCAACGCCCGTTATTTTCATGTGGTCACTGCTGGCCCTCAAGATTCCCCCTTTGAGGGAGGGACTTTTAAACTTGAGCTATTCCTTCCTGAAGAATACCCAATGGCAGCCCCTAAAGTATGTTTCATGACCAAAATTTATCATCCTATTGTAGACAAGTTGGGAAGAATATGTTTAGATATTTTGAAAGATAAGTGGTCCCCAGCACTGCAGATCCGCACAGTTCTGCTATCAATCCAGGCCTTGTTAAGTGCTCCCAATCCAGATGATCCATTAGCAAATGATGGAGTGGAGCAGTGGAAGACCAATGAAGCCCAAGCCATAGAAACAGCTAGAGCATGGACTTGGCTATATGCCATGAATAATATTTAAATTGATCCGATCATCAAGTGTGCATCACTTCTCCTGTTCTGCCAAGACTTCCTCCTTTTTGTCTGCATTTAATGGACACAGTCTTAGAAATATTACAGAATAAAAAAGCCCAGACATCTTCAGTCTTTTGGTGATTAAATGCACATTAGCAAATCTATGTCTTGTCCTGATTCACTGTCATAAAGCATGAGCAGAGGCTAGAAGTATCATCTGGATTGCTGTGAAATGTTTAAAAGCAGTGGCCCCTCCCTGCTTTTATTCATTTCCCCCATCCTGGTTTAAGTATAAAGCACTGTGAATGAAGGTAGTTGTCAGGTTAGCTGCAGGGTTGTGGGTGTTTTTCTTTATTTTATTTTATTTTTTTGAGGAGGGAGGTAGTTTTATTTTAATTTTATGGGCTCCTTTCCCCCTTTTTTGGTGATCTAATTGCATTGGTTAAAAGCAGCTAACCAGGTCTTTAGAATATGCTCTCTAGCCAAGTCTAACTTTATTTAGACGCTGTACATGGACAAGCTTGATTGTCTGAACCAAAATGGGAACATTAAACAAACATCACAGCCCTCACTAATAACATTGCTGTCAAGTGTAGATCCCCCCTTCAAAAAAAGCTTGTGACCATTTTGTATGGCTTGTTTGCAAACTTCTGTAAATCTTATGTTTTAGTAAAATATTTTTTGTTACTCAAAAAAAAAAAAAAAGTTTTGTTGGCCAGGCACAGTGGCTCAGGCCTCTAATCCCAGCACTCTGGGAGGCTGAGGTAGGTGGATCACTTGAGGTCAGGAGTTCGAGACCAGCCTGGACAACATGGTAAAAACCCGTCTCTACCAAAATACAAACAATTAGCCAGGAGTGGTGGTGCGTGCCTGTAATCCTAGCTACTCAGGAGGCTAAGGCAGGAGAATCACCTGAACCGGGGAGGCAGAGGTTACAGTGAGCCAATATCACACCACTGCACTCCAGTTGGTGTAACAGAGTGAGACTCTGTCTCAAAAAACAAAAACAAACAAAAAAAGTTGTTGTGTGTAAGAATGTATCAATAAATATTACCAAAAACAATCTACGGATTCAATGCAATCTCTGTCAAAATACCAATGACATTCTTCACAGAAATAGAAAAAATAATCTTAAAATTTAAATTGAACCACCAAAGACCCCAAAGAGCCAAAGCTTAACTGAACAAAAAGAACAAAATTAAAGGCATTATACTACTTGACCTCAAAATATATTACAAAATGACAGTAACCAGAAAAGCACAATATTGATATAAAAACAGACACACAGACCCATGTGACACAATAGAGAGCACAGAAATAAATTCCTGTATTTACAGCTAACTCCTTTTCAACAAAGCTGCTAAGAAGAACATACACTAGGGAAAGGATACCCTCTTCAATAAATATGCTGGGAACACTGGATATCCACACACAGAAGAATGAAATTAGACACCCATCTTTCGTAACATACAAAAAACTCAACACAAAATGGATTAAAGACTTAAATTTAAGATCTGAAACTATAAAACTACTAGAAGAAAACATAGGGGGAAAGCTTCATTACATTGATCTAAGCAAAGATTTTATGAGTAATGTTATAAAATCACAGCCAACAAAAACAGAGAAAACTGTTTCTATCAACTAAAAAGCCTCTGTACAGCAAAGGAAATAATCAACAGAATGAGGAGATAACCTGTAGAATGGAAGAAAATATCTTCAAACTATTCATCCAACAAAGGACTAATACTAAGAATGCACAAGGTACTCAAACAACTCAACAGCCAAGGAACCCCAAACAATCTAACTAAAAAGTGGGCAAAGGATCTAAAACGACATTTCTCAAAAGGAGATATACAAATGGCAAATAGGTATATGAAAAAATGCTCAACATCACTAATCATCAGGGAAATGCAAATCAAAACCACAATGAGACATAATATCACTCCAGTTAGCATGGCTATTTATCAAAATGCAAAAAAAGGAAAATTCTGGTGGGGATAACGAGAAAAGGGAATACTGGCACACTGTTACGGGAATGTAAGTGAGTACAGCCATTACAGAAAACAGTATGGAGGTTACACAAAAAATTAAAAACAGAACTACTATATGATCCAGCAATTCCACTACAGGGTGTATTATATATCCAAAGGAAATGAAATCAGTAGGTTAAAAAGATATTTATGCTGTTTCTTGCAGCATTATTCATAACGGCCAAGATATGGAACCAAATTAAGTGTCTGTCAATGGATGAATGGATTTCTAAAATGTGGTATATATACACAATTGAATATTATTCCACCACAAGAAAAGAGAGAAATCAGCCAGGCCTGGCAGCCCACACCTATAATCCTTGTACTTTGGGAGGCCAAGGCAGGAGGATCACTTGAAGCCAGGAGTTTTGAGAACAGCCTGGGCAACAAATCAACACTCTATATCCACAAAAAAATTAAAAAGTTAGCCAGATGCAGTTGCATGCACCTGCAGCCCCAGCGACTCCAGAGGCTGAGGCAGGAGAATGCCCTAAGCCTAGGAGTCCGAGGCTGCAGTTAAGTAAGATCATGACACTGAACTCCAGCCAAGAGCCTATCTCTTAAAAAAAAAAAAAAAAAAAAAGGTGGGGGGGCAAGGTGGGAGGATCGTTTGAGGCCAAGGGTTCAAGAACAGCCTGGGCAACATAGCAAGACCTAAGATAAGCCAATATTTGAATAATAATTAGAGTCACTTAAGTAAACAACAAAATAAAAGGAAAAGGAAATGTTACATTTTTTTCTGGCATGAAGCAAGAAAGAATCTCAGATTGAAAGGGAGCATCAAAAGTACTGGGAAAAACTGATAAAGAACTATTAACATTCAGACATACTCTGGTTAAGTCAACCATTTCAAGTATAAAGAAATAATTCTTCAATCAATAAGTTAGAAAACAAAAAGTCACTTACAAGAAGAAAATAAAAACTGCTAATAACAGGAGTTGTAGTCACCCCTTAAAGAGAGACTCAGCTGTTTTGTCTTTGTTTTTGAGAAGTACCTTGCTCTGTCACCCAATCTGGAGTGCAGTGTTGTGATCATAGATCATTGCAGCCTCAAATTCCTGGGCTCAAAAGATCCTTCCACCTCAGCTTCTGAAAGAGCAGGGACTACAGGCACATTCTCCTTATTGCACTTGGCTATTTTTCAAATTTTCTGTAGAAACAGGGTCGCTCTGCTGCCCAGGCTGAAGTGTAGTGGCACAATCATAGCTCACAGCAGCCTCAAATTCCCGGCTCCAGCAATCCTACTGCCTCAGCCTCTGGTGTAGCTGGAACTACAAGTGTGTGCCACAATGCCCAGGTAATTTTACTCATTTATTTGTTGTCCAGTCTGGTCTCAAACTCCTGGCCTCAAACAATCCTCTCACCTCAGCATCCCAGTCCACTATGTTACCTGGAATACAGGCATGAACCACAGCACCAGTTCTGCTTTTGTTTTTTAGAGACATATTGCCCAGGCTGGAGTGCAGTGGCTATTTCCAGCCACAGTCATCATACACCACAGCCCTGAACTCTTGGCCTCCAGTGATTATTAAGCCTCAGCCTCCCCAGTAGCTGGGACTACAAGCACACACCATTGTTCCTGGCTCAGTTTTTGTTTTTGTTTTTTTTTTAATCTTTTAAAATGCTTTTTTTAACGCTGTTTATTGCTTTTGACCACAGCACATGCATCAGTTTTTTCATTAAAGGAAAACTGTGGAAACAAATCATGTACCCTCCCAAAAGACTTGTTCATTTATACACTTGTAAATACTTTGTTTATTGCTGTGAAAATTAAAGATACAGAAAACTAAGCAACAAATCTGCTTCTTTTATCAAAATGAAATAAGCTCATTTAACAACAAAATACGACTCATGAACAAAATGACAAAATTCTTATGTTTTGTTTTCCTGGCGTTTCTTAATACAAATCATTAAAAAACCCATTTAAAATGTAAATCTTTATATGTAAAGAACTATAAAACATGATCAGATAATAATCATAAAGCATAGCTCATAAAAGAGATGATAGTTCGTAGATTTTATTTGTTGAAAATCACTTCAGTGTAATTAGTTTTTCCACTACAGTATTCAATACCTTTAAGACAAGACGGAAAAATGTCTACACAGTTCTAAGAGACTATTATCTACAGTCATTTCTATATTTGAGTATATAAAGGCAAAAAACACATTTTCAAACATGAAAGAACCCATGGAACACAGAATCCAAAGCCCTCCTCACATAAAAACAAAAAAACTTAACAATGAAATAAATAAAAAAGTAGTAGTAGTGAGCATTGAATCTAACTAGAAATAGAACTAAGGCTAAATAATTGGTGGAGAAGTTAGGGAGGAAGTAAATTTGAAAGGAAAAATAGCATAAGCAAGAAAATTCAGGAGGTAAAGAGTAGAAAAGGGGAAGGAAGTTTAAGAAAGACAATTACCTTACTTTTCAGAGTAGAAGTCAATCCATGCCATCTAAATCTGAAACAATAACTTCAATCTCTCAACAATGTATTTAATCTCTCTTTGTGACCTTAGAACGATATTTTAGGAATTCTTTTTTTTTGAGACAGGGTCTCGTTCTGTTGCCCAGGCTGGAGTGCAGTGGCGTGATCATGGCTCACTACAGCCTCAACCTCCCAAGCTCAATTGATCTTCCCATCTTAGCCTCCGGAATGGCTGGGACTATAGGCATACAAGCACCATGCCCAGTTAATTTTTGTATTTTTTTGGTAGAGACTGGGTCTCACTGCATTGTCCAGGCTGGCTTCAAATTCCTGGGCTCAAGCGATCCACTTGCCTCAGCCTCACAAAGTACTGGGATTACAGGTGTAATCTCCTTCCTTAAAAAAATCCAATCATTTTTCTAGCTATCCATTCAGTCTTCCACTAAATATATACATAGAGAAATATCTGGAATGTTAATCAAATGTTAACATTGCTTATTTCTGAGAGGGTTAGATTTTGGGTAATTTGTTGCTTTATTCTTTCTATTTTTCTGTACTAGATTTTATTTATTTATCTATTTAGAGACGGAGTCTAGTTCTGTTGCCCAGGCTGCAGTACAGTGACACTATCTTGGCTTACTGTAACCTCCGCCTCCTGAGTTCAAGCAATTCTCCTGCCTCAGCCTGCCGCGTAGCTGGGATTACAGGCACCTGCCAACACGCCCTGCTAATTTTTGTATTTTTAGTAGAGACAGGGTTTCACTGTGTTGGCCAGGCTGGTCTCGAACTCCTGAGCTCGATATCCACCTGCCTCGGCCTCCCAAAGTGCTGGGATACAGGCATGAGCCACCGCACCCGGCCTGTATTAAATTTTAAATGAGCATATATTTTATTCATAAATATAATATGGCCATATTTTTTTTGTCAGTAAAACAGCTATTTGGCCACTGTAATCTTTCCCCAGAGTCTCCCCAGAAGGAAAGTCAGTCCACGAAAGAACATCTTTTAGCCTAGCAAATATAACTCAATGCAGAAGTATAGTCACATCAACAAACCCCCAAAACAACAGAGGCTCTCTAGTTTTGAGTTTCTGCTCTTTGTACTCTCTAGTACCTAACCAAATAGATTTGTCTAATCATCACTAGTTGTATGGTATCTGTAAAACAAGCCCCCAAAGTCTCGTACCTTCACAACAGGATGTCCCCCAGTAGATGCTTTTACTGCCCCTCGGCTACCTTCAGTTTCATAATGGGCTCGATGATGAGTTTTAGGCTGCACTTCTATTTTCAGTTCACATTGTCCAAAATGAGCTGGTAAAGGCCAGTCTAGTGGAGGTAATGAAGATGTGCTACAAACAAAACACACAAAGATGCATGTCACCATGCTATTATTGCCAAGCAATGATTCAAATGGCTTCTTTGCCAGCACCAACATTTCTTCCTTTGATCTCTGAAACAATGTATTACAAAATAAAACTTCATTCAGTAAGTTATAATTCTGGTTATGGTGAGTGCTTAATAAATAATTATTTCATCTTTACAATAAAATCTATTTTATTTCCCAAAGGTGATATGTGCTTAAAGATAAATAAATTTTAGAAAATAAAAATAAAGGCCAGGTGTGGTGGCTCATGCCTGTAATCCCAGCACTTTGGGAGCTGAGGCAGGCAGATTACCTGAGATCAGGAGTTCGAGACCAGCCTTGCCAGCATGGTGAAACCCCATCTCTACTAAAACTACAAAAATTAGCTGGGCATGGTGGCACTCGCCTGTAATCCCAGCTACTAGGGAGGCCAAGGCAGGAGAATTCTTTGAGCCCAGGAGACGGAGGCTGCAATGAGCCAAGATTGTACCACTGCACTCCAGCCTGGCCAATACAGCCAGACTCTGTCTCAAAAAATAATAATAGTAATAAAATAAAATAAAATTTTAAAATCTATCTTATCTTCATTTTGGTTTCCCACTTTTTTTGAAAAAGACAAATTCTAATAATTTATAAAACTGTAAATTTTTCTCAATTATGTGTAGGTACTTAACAAAAATAACCAAAAAATAATAATTCGACTTTTTTAAACAAAGAGGCACATTTCTGTTTATGTGTATCAGTATCTCTCCACATATCCAAACATCTCTCTCTCCGTGTCAGGATGTCTCTCTCCCTCCCTGGTACATATCTGTGGATGTCAACCTATTGAAGTTATCATTTCCCGCACTTCCTCCCTATCTTTCCCTACTTCCTCCCTACTGCGCCTTTCCCTGTCTCTCTGAAAAATTGCTTCTGTTCAGCAATATCCTGCAATTTGAAGTAAAAATTTAATTTTGGTACATGTTTGGTTGGAAAACAGCCCATCACTCCAGCATCTCTAAATGTTTTTTTTTTTTACTTTATCAATAATAAGATTTAAATTGCTTAAAGGCCCAAAGGTTCATTTTGATATATTAACATTAAAATATGGATTATAAAAGAAAAACTTCATATGTCTACAGGTCAAGTACAGTTTCTAAATTATTTCATTGTTTCCTTCCACATTCTCAGCCTAGCTTTAAGTCCTACTCCTACGAAATTCAAGGATATTAATTTTTATTAGTCTGAAAAAATCCAACTTCAACTCTGTTACTTCTGTATTTGTTTTGCAGTCTTAAGCAAACCACTAGAAAAATTAAGATAAATTTCAGTAGCAAAGGGATGGGTTCAAAGTTGTCTTCATTACCATAATTCTATTTTTCTAAAGATCAGGATTGAGAAATAAAGATTTACACAAAAAAAGCATTGGCCGGGCGCGGTGGCTCACGCCTGTAATCCCAGCACTTTGGGACGCCGAGGCGGGAAGATCACCTGACGTCAGGAGTTCGAGACCAGCCTGGCCAACAAGGGGACCCGTCTCTACTAAAAATACAAAAAAAGTTAGCCAGGGGTGGTGGCAGGTGCCTGGAATCCCAGCAACTCAGGAGGCTGAGGCAGGAGAATCGCTTGAACCTGGAAGGCAGAGGTTGCAGTGAGCTGAGATCATGCCACTGCACTCCAGCCTTGGCAACAATGACGTTCCGTCTCAAAAAAAAGAAAAGAAAAGAAAAACCCATGGCCGGGCACAGTGGCTCCTGCCTGTAATCCTGGCACTTTGCGAACTGAGGCAGGAGGATCACTTGAGGCCAGGAGTGAGATCAGCCTGAGCAACAAAGCAAGACTCCATCTCTACCAAAAAAAAAAAAAAAAGAATTTTTTTTTTTTTTTTTCAAATAATTGAGTGTGGCGGTATATGCTTATAGTCCCAGCTACTCAGGAGCCTGAGGTATAAGGACTGCTTGCGCCTGGGAGGTCGAACCTGCAGTGAGCTATGATTGCACCACTGCACTCCAGCCTGGGCAACAAGGTGCTGTCTCAAAAAAACAAAACAAAAATCCTAACAGATACAACTCCATGTGGGAATTTAATACATAAAAGTTGTTTTTTCTCATCAATTATAGATTAGATTGATTCTGTAAATGTAATTAATAGGTTCTTTTTTTTTCTTTTTTGTGGGGGGTGGTCCAGACAGGGTCTTGCTTTCACCCAGGTTGCAGTGCAACGGCACGATCTCAGCTCACTGCAGCCTCTATCTCCCATCTCAGGCGATGCTCCCGCCTCAGGCTCCCTAGTACCTAGGACTATAGATGTGTGCCACCACACCTGGCTAATTTTTATATTTTTTGTAGAGACATGGTTTTGCCACGTCACCCAGGCTGGTGACTCCTGGACTCAAGTGATTTGCCTGGCAGGGCCTCCCAAAGTTGGGATAACAGGCATGAGACACCATGCCTGGCCCCAAATAGTTTTCTTAGTAATTAAATTCATATTATAATACAAGTTTTACAATAAACTTTTTTTTTTTTTTTTTGGTAGAAATAGGATGGAGTACAATGGTATGATCATGGTTCACTGCAGCCTTGAAGTTCTGGGCTCAAGCAATCCTTCCACCTCAGCCTCCCAAGCAGCTAGGACTACAGGCACACATCACTAAATAATTCTTTTGTAGAGACAGGATCTTGCTATGTTGCCCAGGCTGGTCTCAAACTCCTGAGCTCAAGCAATCCTCCTGCCTCAGCTTCCCAAGTGCTGGGAATACAAAGCATAGGCCTCCAAACCCAGCCAGGATTTTTTAATGTAATTTATTATTATAAACAATTCATTAGCTATATACTTCAAAAATTATATTTAACCTACCTAAAAATATTTTTAAGATTCAAATGAAAATAAACATTAAGTTTTTTGGTAGAATTTTTTTTAAAAATAGGAAGACAAGAAATGGTCAAACCATTATATATTGATAATGTAGTTATATGCCACGACCCATAAACATGAAAAATGACCAGCAGCCATTTCCATCAACTCACCGAAATATAGGGGTGTGGCCAGGCTTTGGTTTGCTCCAGGTAAAGGGTGAAGGAACTGAAAGAAACTGATCACCAGATGAATCTTTCTTTAAAGGATACTGAGATCCAAGGCCATCATCTATTGAAGTCTCCCGGGATGGTGATAAACTTCCTTGGTCATCTGAACAGAGCTCTACTTTTCCTGGTAGTATGGCAGCTTGATCTTCAGAAGTTTTCCTTGTTTTCAGAGGGATATCAGTCTCTACACAGTACTGAAATGGAAAAACTGCAGGGCCAAGGCCTGACCCACCATGGACAGAAGCATTCAGCCAGGTATCTTCTGTCACACTTCCCCTGGGGGAGTGACCAGGAGAAGGAACAGGTGAGTGATGGGGTGAAAGGGATCCAGCATAACAAACTTCAGCACTGGAGTGCCTCCGTTTCCCACAGGGAGACGTGGGCCTCGATGAGGGTCCTGAGGCTGGCCTGGGGCTCAGCCAATTCTCATCAGTGACACTGGATCTAGGAGAGTGGCAAGGAGATTGCCTGGGTGATAATGAGTGTCCAAGTCCATACTGTTGATGCCAAGTTTCTTCTCCAGGGCAGCCCCCTGGAGAGCCACCAGGAGAAGTCAGAGGGGATCCAAGGGTAAATCGGGCTGCAGCTTCATTCAACTCTGAGTCCACATCATCATAAATATGTGAAAGTGATTCACAAGAAGATGCATCAGAGAACCAGCTCCTAGAAGAGATGCTGCTGGCAGGACTAGGACTAAGAGAAGACTCCCGGTAGGATGGCTCAAGAGGAAGATAGAGATGATCTCTAGAAGGCCTTTCCAAAAATTCCCGTTCTGGGTCATTTATCTGTAGGTCATCTTCATGTGCATCTATTTCTTGATGACAGTTAGGAGAGATAGATGTAATTTGAATACTTGGGCACTCAAAGGGTTTGGGACCACCTAATGGGCTATATTTAGATTCAGGACTCTCACAAGTTCCTTCATAGTTTTTGTGACTTTGGAGCTGAAACGATGGTGACAAAACAGAAGAGTGAGACGGTAATCCATGATGTGGTAAGCAAAGCGGTGTGTTTAAAGTAGATGGAGGTGGATCTACATTAAAGATGTAAATGGATGCACAATCATCTGGCTCAAGATCTATGGGAAGGAAGGCAAAAAAAAAGAAAACCAACAAAACAAGAAATTAGAAAACTCAGATGTATAAATTACTAGATGAGAAAGTAAATAATAACAATCTTGAGAGAAAAAAGTGGGATATAAAATGTATGTCATTAGCTCCACTAAAGAGGTGGCATGTGTGTGTTTTTTCAATGCATCTGGTTATTTCTGCAGATATGTGTGATTATTACATATACAATTACATATGTAATTTTTCCTTTTTATTTCCACATTTTCTAAAAAGATAATCAGGAAACATTACGCTCTGAAACAGATTTTATTCTTTTTTTTTTTTGAGACAGGGTCTCACTCTGTCACCTAGACTGGAGTGCAATGGTGCGATCATAGCTCACTGAAGCCTCACCCTCCCATCTCGGGCTCAAGTGATCCTTTCCTCGGCCTCCGGAGTAGCTAGGACACAGGTACATGCCACACTCCTGGTTACTTTCCATTGTCATTTTTGGTAGATACACGGCCTTGCTTTGTTGCCCAGGCTGGGCTCAAGCTATCCTCTCACCTTGGCCTCTCAAAGTGCTGGGATTACAGGTGTGAGGGAGCCTCTGTGCCCAGCCCAATAAATGTGTTTATTAAAAAAAAATAATAATAATAACATCCATAATTCTAAAAAATACTCATAGAATTAGAGGCTGCAGTGAGCTGAGATCACGCCACCATACTCCAGCCTGGGTGACACCGCAAGACTCCGTCTCAAAAAAAAAAAAAGAAAAGAAAAGAAAAGAAATGAGATATTCCTAGGCTACAATGAACAGAAAATCCAACTCAATGTAGCTGAAAAAGGGGGAGGGGACATAGGCTGAATATCCCTTATCCAAAATGCTTGGGGCCAAAAGTGTTTAGGATTTTGAATTTTTATTTTGGCCCATTTACATATACACAATGAGATATCTTGATATGGGACCCAAGTCTAAACATGAAATTCATTTATGTTTCATATATACCTTATATATATAGCCTGAAAGGTAATTTTGGATAATATTTTTAAATAATTTGGTGAATGAAAAAAAGTCTGTGTTAAGAATTCTCCACTTGTTGCATCATGTCAGAGCTAAGAAGTGTAGGATATTGGAACATTCTAGATTTTGAACATGACCTGTATATATTATCCAACTTAACAACCTGCATTATCAACCTGTATATATTTATCCAACATAACAAGAAGTCAAAGGTAGGAGAGCTCCAAAAGTGGATTTTTCTTTGTTTTTGTTTTTGGTTTTTTTCCTTTGAGATGGAGTCTTGCTCTGTTACCCAGGCTGGAGTGCAATGGCGCAATCTTGCCTCCTGGGTTCAAGCAATTCTCCTGCCTCCTGCCTCAGCCTCCTGGGTAGCCAGGACTATAGGCACTCGCCACCATGCCTAGCTAATTTTTTTTTTTTTTTTTCTGAGACAGAGTCTCACTCTGGCTGGAATGCAATGGCGTGATCTTGGCTCACTGCAACCTCCACCTCGCAAGTTCAGGCGATTCTCAAACCTCAGCCTCCCAAGTAGCTGGAATTACAGGCGCCTCTCACAACACTTGGCTAATTTTTGTATTTTTAGTAGAGACAGGGTTTTCCACGTTGTCCAGGCTGGTCTCAAACTCCTGACCTCAAGTGATCTACCCGCCTTGGCCTCCCAAAGTGCTGTGATTACAACCATGAGCCACCACCATGCCTGGACTTTTTTTTTTTTTTTTTTCCGAGACCAGATCGCACTCTGTCACCCAGGCTGGAGTGCAGTGGTGCACTCATAGCTCACTGCTGCCTAAAACTCCCAGGTCAAGCGATCCTCCCACCTCAACCTTTTGGGTAGCTGAGACCACAGGTGCATGCCACCACTCCCAGCACATTTTTTTTTTCTTTTTTTTTGTAGAGACAGGGTCTCGTTTTGTTGCCCAAGCTAATCTTGAACTCCTGGGCTCAGGCAATCCAACTGCCCCAGCTTCCCAAAGTGCTGGGATTACAGTTCAACAATGTCATTCAGAAATGTTTCTTTATTCCACTTTGCCATTTTTGGGGTGCTAACTTTGTGCTGTTCATTTTTCAACCACATATACCTATTCTGTCTACACTGGAAACAACATGATTCAGTTTATTCATTTAACAAAATTTTTTTAGCAACTACTATGTAAGTAGGCATATTCTGAATACTAAAAACACCACGGTAAACAAAACAAAGTCCTCTCCTCATGGAGCTTACATTTCAGTAAAATATGTCAGGTAGTGATATTTGCTATAAGAGAAAATAAAACGGGAAAAAATATAGAGGATGTGAAGATGTTAATTTAATAGGAAAGTCTGGAAAGCCTTCTCTAATATTTGAGGAAACAGCAGAAGAAGATTAATGTAACTGAGCTATACAGAAAGTTAGCAGCATAATACAGGCAGAGGATAACAGTAAGTGCAAAGACCTGAGGCAGAGCATTGTTGAAGTGTACTGTGAGAAAAAGCGAGGCCAGTGGGAGTAAGGAGGCAGAATAATGAGGGCCAGGGGTGGTCAGGGAGAGAGTAGTCAGGTAAAGCCTTGCGAAATGGGAAACCACTGGAGCCTTCCAAATAGAAAAGTATCATCATTTGATATATATGATCTGATATAAACTTAGGAGGCTACTGTAATCACCCAGGTGAGAAATGATGGAATACAGGACCTAAGTGGTAGTGAGCAATAAAAGTGGAAGCAGCATTAAGAAGTCAGATTTTGGATTAAGGTAGTGCTGACGGAACTTCGTTGACTGGACGTGAAAGAACAGTCAAGGGTGACACCAAGGTTTAAAGCCTGGAACTATTATTAAAAACACAGTATTGGCCGGGCGTGGTGGTTTACGCCTGTAATCCCAGCACTTTGGGAGGCAGAGGCGGGCAGATCACGAGGTCAGGAGATGGAGACCATCCTGGCTAACATGGTGAAACCCCGTCTCTACTAAAAATACAAAAAATTAGCCGGGCGCGGTGGCGGGTGCCTGTAGTCCCAGCTGCTGGGGAGGCTGAGGCAGGAGAACGGTGTGAACCTGGGAGGTGGAGCTTGCAGTGAGCGGAGATTGCGCCACTGCACTCCAGCCTTGGGGACAGAGCAAGACTCCGTCTCAAAAAAACCAAAAACAAAAAACAAAAAAAACACAGTATTGGCTGGGTGCAGTGGCTCACATCTGCAATCCCACGGCTTTGAGAGGCCGAGGCAGGCAGATCATGAGGGGTCAGGAGATCGACACCATCCTGGCTAACACGGTGAAACCCCGTCTCTACTGAAAACACAAAAAATTAGCCGGACGTGGTGGTGGGCGCCTGTGGTCCCAGCTGCTCGGGAAGTTGAGACGAGAGAATGGTGTGAACCCGGGAGACGGAGGTGCAGTGAGCCGAGATCGTGCCACTGCACTCCAGCCTAGGCAACAGAGTGAGACTCTGTGTCAAAACAAAACAAAACACACACACAAAAAGAAAATTTATTTCTGAAGTTTTCTGAATTTCTGAAAGAACAGTAATTACTGAAATAAAGAAAGTGAGACAGACTTGAGATAAGAAACCAAAACTTCTACTCTGTACATATTAAATATGAGATTTCAGTAAGCTTTCCAAGAGGAAATGTCAAGTAGATATTTGTACATAAGAACACAAGCTAGCTATGTAAAATTGGGAGTCATTAATGTATACTTGAAATTTATGCCATAAGACCAAAAGATCACTAAGAAATTAGTACAAATAGAGAAGAAAGCAGGCAACTGAGGCACAAGGAACTCCAAAGTTTAGGATTAGGGAGAAAAAGAAGAATGAGTTAAGAGGTTAGAAGAGACATCAGTGAAATGGAAGAATAACCAAAAGAATGCAGCATCCCACAAGCCAAGTGAAGAAGGTGCTCATTCATTCACCAACTATTAATAATGTGATTAATATTTTATAGAAACTGTTCTAGATGGTAGGTACATAAAAAGTAAATAAGACACATATGGTCCCTGCTTTCATTAAGCAGTCTCAGTCTTAAGAGAGACCGACAAAAACACAAATTAAAAACGGTAAGTGTTACTAAGCAGTAGAAGAGAGAATTAGAGAAGGAACACATTTTACAGAGAGTACAAAGATGGCCTTTTTGAGAAGGTAGCATGTAAGCTAAAACCTGAAAGATAAATAGGAACCAGCAAGCAAAGAAAGGGAGTCAGTGGGGCTGGGGAGAGAAGGTGATGGTTCCAACACAGGAGAATAGGCATAAACAGTCTGAGTCAAATAACACCTTGGTTTCTTTAAGAAACGCCCAAGATGGTTAGAGTTGACAACTGAAAGGGTAGAGCTAGAAGAAGCCAAGACCTAGAAGAACCCTAGTAAGGAGTTTGGATTTTATTCAAAGAATAATGGAAACCATGTAAGAATTTTAAAAAGGGGAATGACATGATTTCTATTATATTTGAGAACAACTTCAACTGCTGTTATCTCCAGTACCTACTAAGTAAGTCCCTGACATTTATTAGGTCTATAATAAAACATTTGTTCAAGTTTTTGGGGCCGAGCATGGTGGCTTACACCTGTAATCCCAGAACTTTGGGAGGCCAAGGCAGGCAAATGGCGTGAGTTCAGGAGTTCAAGACCAACCTGGACAACGTGGCAAAAACCCATTCCTAAAAAAAAAAAAATACAAAAATTAGCCAGGCATGTCTAAATACAAAAATTAGACTACAGGCAGGCTGGTACTGTAGTCCCAGCTACCTGAGAGGCTGAGGCAGGAGGGTCATTTGAGCCTGAGATTCGGAGGTTGCTGTAAGCCAAGATAGTGCCACTGCACTCCAGCCTCGGTGACAGAGCAAGACCCCGTCTAAATAAATAAATAAATAAATAAATAAATAAATAAATAAATAAATAAGGTTGTTGGAATTGCTTCCCTTAGAGAATCTATGTTACTCCTAAGTTATGTCAGCAAAATCCTCAATTAGGAATTTTTGAGCCATGTTTCTTGGCAATGCTATCAGACTGTTGAATTACGAGGATAGCTAAAACTTTCTAAAACTTAGTTCACAATGTCACCTATCTAAATGGTGCTCAAGCGGACAGAAGTAAAACAAGCCTCTGAACACTCAAAATATACAGCACAAAAGCTCATGTGTTTAACTCACAGAAATTTTCCTTGGCCCCTTGTTCAGATCCTCTCTATTCAATTTTAGATCCCATTATTATATGCTCATCTAGTCCACAGATTAGAAGCAGGAAATCTAAAATGAGAGAAGATGGTTGCAAAGAAAAGGAAAGAGACAGGAAAAACAAGCAAACAGTTTTTCAAAGGGCATAGCACCTTGAAGTCATCCAGAACAACTGTTCTTTACTAATTTCATCTAATCGTATTGCTTATTTTCAAACTGCCTTTTTCCTTAAGAATGTACTTGATTAAATAGGAAAAATTAATTAAATCCCAACCCTTTGAGAAAAAAAAGGACAGAAAGTCGCCCATGGAATTACAGTTTATTCAAATGTAATTATTGTATTAGCCCATTTCAGTTGTTGACTAATGCTGAAATCCATACCCTTCTCCCAAATAAACTGTAAATGAAGCAAACATATTCTACGTCAGAATGATGTCTTAAAGTACTGCAGAGATCTGAACACAAAATTTGTGGGAATGCTGCTTTATCTTTTTCCCAAGTGTCCAACCTCTGGAAATGATATAAGCAGTTACTACAATCTATGACAAACAGTCCTAGGTCCAGATTTCCAAGTCTAGAATTCTCAAATTCAAGGTACTTCAGAAATTTCACCATCTCAAGAACTACTTGTTCCATGTTCCTTCAACCACCAGAGGGCCCCATGCAAGCATACAGTAATCTGGACAACCCAAGTTGTCTTATGAATGTTTTTATGTATAGTATGAAGCAGAGGTTGGCAAAATACAGTCCATGTGCCAAATCTGGCCTAGGTGGTAGGTCACATTTAAAATCATTAGTTTGTAGGCTATAGAAAGCCTACAAACAATAGTTTGTCTTTCTATAGCCTACAAGCTAATGGTTTTAAATAGTTTCAAAAAATTGTTTTTAACTGTGTCATGACAAAAAAAAAAGTTATGATTCAAATTCTGGCATTCATAAATAAAGTTTTATTGAAACACAGCCATGCTCATTCATTTATATACTATCTATGGTTATTTTCACACAAGGGTAGAGCTGAGTAGCTGTCAAAGGGACCACATGTACTACCCCTATTCCTTCACATTGCTGCTTGATGGACACAAATTGCAGTAACAAAGTTCTAATGAGAGCAACGCATACGTATATACTGTGAGTTTAAAAAAATTTTACTAGTGCATAACACAAAAAGAAAAGTAGACTTTGAATGTTGCCCTTTTAAAGCATAGTGGAGTGTGGTTATACCGTTACCAAATTAGATGTGCAATAACATTATGGCCATATATATACATATATATATATATATATATATACATGCATTACCACAGTAAATCATTCATCATAATACTCCCAACTCACAGGAAAAGAAAAAACAATTTTAAAAACCAAATCAGGTGTGGTGGCTCACGCCTGTAATCCCAGCACTTTGGGAGGCCAAGCAGGGCAGATAACTTGAGGTCAGAAGTCTAAGAGCAGTCTGGCCAACATGGTGAAACCCTGTCCCTACTGAAAATACAAAAATTAGCTGGGTATGGTGCCACACACCTCTAATCCCAGCTACTTGGGAGGCTGAGGCAGCGGAATCAGTTGAACCCAGGAGGCGGAGGTCGCAGTAAGCCAAGATTGTACTACTACTGCACTCCAGCCTGGGTGACAAGAGCAAGAGTCCATCTCCCCCCCCCCAAAAAAAAAAAAAAAACACACACAGAGAGAAAATAAAATGGCTCATTTGTTAGCAAAGTAAAGAAAGTCATTTACTGGGGCCAGGCACAGTGGCTCACGCCTGTAATCCCAGCACTTTGAGAGGCCGAGGCTGGCGGATCACGAGGTCAGAAGTTCGAGACCAGCCTAGCCAGCATGGCAAAACCTCGTCTTTACTAAAATACAAAAATTAGCCAGGCATAGTGGCAGGCGTCTGTAATCCCAGCTACTCAGGAGGCTGAGGCAAGGAGAACCACTTGAACCCAGGAGGTGGAGGTTGCAGTGAGCTGAGATTGCAGCACTGCACTCCAGCCTGGGTGACAGAGTAAGACTCAGTCTCAAAAAAAAAAAAAAAAAAGAAAGTCATTTACTGATGGTGAGTTATTTAAATTGTGTTTGACTGGAGAAATCAAAGAAATATGTTCAGAGAAAAACTTACAAGACTATTAGCCTTTCAGCAAGAACAACTGGTAGAAAAACTGAGGACACTGGTAGCAACATTAATAGGTTAATTACAAAATAAGACAAACGATTTCCTTAAAAAGTGGTTTTCTGGCTGGGTGCTGTGGCTCACGACTGTAATCCCAGCACTTTGGGAGACCAAGGCAGGCGGATCACAAGGTCAGGAGTTTGAGACCATCCTGGCCAACATGGTGAAACCCCACCCCTACTAAAAATACAAAAATCATCTGGGCGTGGTGGCACATGCCTGTAATCCCAGCAACTTGGGAGGCTGAGGCAGAAGAATGGTTTAACCAGGGAGTTGGAGGTTGCAGTGAGCCAAGATCACGCCACAGCACTCCAGTCTGGCAACAGAGCAAGACTCCTCAAAAAAAAAAAAAAAGGTGGTTTTCCTTGGCCCTTGATGTGCTGCCAGATGTTACCAATATCTGCTCAGTTGTTATTTATTGAAGAGTCAATGCTGAGTTTAAAGTAATTAAACAATTAGCCTCCATGAATAGTGTGAAAGAAACAACTTAAAGTAAAAGCATTTTCAAAGAAGTTAAGAAAACACTAATTTAGGCAGGAGGAGTCAAGATGGCCGATTAGAAGCCACGCCGTTTTGCCCTGCTGGTGTTGGGGAGACCTGGCAGTTTGGACCAAAAGGAATTCCCCACAGCGCAACACAGTGGTGGTGGCAGATCGTGGCCAGGTTGTTTCCTTAGGTAGGACCCAGACCCTTCCCTCCTCACCAGGCGGAACTTCCTTGCAGGAACTGCAGTAACTCTAGCCAGGAGTTTATGGACAGAACTCTGATACCCTGGGAAGGAGCCTCTGCGGGTAGGGGTGGCCATGGTCTCACGGTTCAGCTGACCTAGTCTTTCCTGCCTGTTGGCAGTCCAGACGAGGGGAATTCTCCCCAGCACAGCTGAACCTGCTCACCCACGGGGCAGCCAGACTGCTTCTTTAAGCAGGTCCCTGATCCCATCCCTCCTGACTGGGTGAGACCTCCCAACAGAGGTCACCAGGCACCTCATACAGGAGTGTTCCAGCCAGCATAATCTCCATGCCCTCTGGGATGAAGCTCCCAGAGGAAGGAGTAGTCAGCCATCTTTGCTGTTCTGCAGCCTCCACTGCTTATACCTCCAGGTGTGGGAGGGGGCAGATGAACTAGGTCTGGAGTGGTCCCCTAGTAAACTGTAGCAGCCCTACCCTATGAAAGAGGGGCCTTACTATTAAAAGAAAAACAAACAGAAAGTAACAACATCAACAAAAAAGATCCCATAAAAACCCCATCCAAAGGTCAGCAGCCTCAAAGATCAAAGGCAGATAAATCCACAAAGATGAGAAAGAATCAAGGCAAGAATGCTAAAATCTCAAAGAGCCAGAGTGTCTCTTCTCTAAATGATCACAACACTTCTCCATCAAGGGCAGAGAACTGGGTTGAGAGGCTGAGAAGAATGAACTGACAGGCTTCAAAAGGTAGGTAATAACAAACTTCACTGAGCTAAAGGAGTATGTTCTAACCCAAAGCAAAGAAGCACAAAACCACGATAAACATTACAGGAGCTGTTAACCAGAACGGCTAGTTTAGAGAGGAACATAAATGACCTGACTGAGCTGAAAAACACAACAAGAGAGCTTCACAATTACAACCACAAGTATCAATAGCTGAACAGACCAGGCAGAGGAAAGGATTATCAGAGCCTGAAGACTATCTTGCTGAAATAAGACAGGCAAACAAGGCTAGAGAAAAGGAAAAAAAAAAATGAAAAGAAATGAACAAAATCTCCAAGAACTATGGGATTACGTAAAAAGACTGAACCTGGTCAGGTGAGGTGGCTCATGCCTGTAATCCCAGCACTGTGGGAGGCCAAGGCAGGTAGATCACAAGACCAGGAGTTCAAGACCAGCCTGACCAAGATGGTGAAACCCCATCTCTACTAAAAATATAAAAATTAGCCAGGTGTGGTGGTGCGTGCCTGTAGTCCCAGCTACTCAGGAGGCTGAGGCAGAAGAATTGCTTGAATCCAGGAGGCAGAGGTTGCAGTGAGCCAAGATTGCGCCACTGCACTCTAGCCTGGGCAACAGAGCGAGACGCCATCTCAAAAAAAAAAAAAAAAGACGAAACCTATGACTGGGGTAACCGAAAGAGATGGGGAGAACGGAACCAAGTTGGAAGACATACTTCATGGTATCATCCATGAGAACTTCCCCAACCTAGAAAGATAGGCCAACATTCAAATTCAGAAAATCCAGAGAAACCCAGTAAGATATTCCATGAGAAGATCAATCCCAAAACACGTTATCATCAGATTCTCTCAAGGTTGAAATGAAGGAAAACATGTTAAGGGCAGGAAGAGAAGACAGGTCACTACAAAGGGAAGCCCATCAAACTAACAGTGGACCTCTCAGCAGAAACCCTACAAGCCAGAAGACATTGGAGGCCAATATTCAACATTCTTAGAAAAGAATTTCCAACCCAAATGTCATATCCGGGCAAATTAAGCTTCATAAGCAAAAGAGAAATAAAGTCCTTTTCAGACAAGCAAATGCTGAGGGAATTCAGCACCACCAGGTCTGCTTTACAAGAGTTCCTGAAGGAAGCACTAAATATGGAAAGGAAAACCATTACCAGCCACTACAAAAACACACTCAAGTACAAAGACCAATGACACTATGAAGCAACTACATTAACAGGTCTGCAAAATAACCAGCCAGCATTATGATGACAGGACCAAATTCACACATAACAATATTAACCTTCAATGTAAATGGACTAAATACCCCAATTAAAAGACACAAAATGGCAAGCTGACTAAAAAGACAAGAACCATCGATGTGCTGTATTCAACAGACCCATCTAACGTGCAAAGACATGCACAGGCTCAAAATAAAGAGATGGAGGAAAATTTACAAAGCAAACGGAAAGCAGGAAAAAAGCAGGGGTTCCAATCCTAGTTTCTGACAAAACAGATTTTAAACCAACAAGATCAAAAAAAGACAAAGAAGGGCATACAGCATGGTAAAGGGTTCAATTCAACAAGAAGAGCTAACTATCCTAAATATATATGCACCCAAATATATATGCACTAAGTTTCACAAAACAAGTTTTTAGAGACCTACAAAGAGACTTAAGACTCCCACACAACAATAGTGGGAGACTTAACACCCCACTGTCAGTATCAGACAGATAATCGAGACAAAAAATTAACAAAGATATTCAGGACTTGAATTCAGCTCTAGATCAAGTAGACTTACCCAAAAACAGAATATACATTCTCCTCAGTGCCACATGGCACTTTAGATTCAATCACATACTTGGAAGTAAAACACTCCTCAGCAAATGCAAAAGAACTGAAATCATAACAGTCTCTCAGACCACAGCACAATAAAATTAGAACTCAACATTAAGAAACTCACTCAAACCCACACAACTACATGGAAATTGAACAACCTGCCCCTGAATGACTCCTGGGTAAATAACGTAATTAAGGCAGAAATCAAGAAGTTATTTGAAACCAATGAGAACAAAGAGACAATGTACCAGAATCTCTGGGATGTAGTTAAAGCAGTGTTAAGAGGGAAATTTATAGCACTAACTGCCCACATCAAAAAGCCAGAAAAAACTCAAATCGATGTCCTAACATCACAACTAAAAGACTAGAGAACCAAGAGTAAACAAATCCCAAATCTAGCAGAAGACAAGACATAACCAAGATCAGAGCAGAACTGAAGAAAATAGAGACACAAAAAAAAAACCCTCAAAAAAAAAAAAAAAAAAAAAATCAGGCCAGGCATGGTGGCTCACACCTGTAATCCTGGCACTTTGAGAGGCCAAGGCAGGCAGATCACTTGAGGTCAGGAGTTGAAGACCAGCCTGGCCAACATGGTTAAACCCTGTCTCTACTAAAAATACAAAAATTAGCCCGGTGTGGTGGTGGGTGCCTGTAATCCCAGCTACTTGGGAGGCTGAGGCAGAAGAATTGCCTGAACCTGGGAGGTGGAGGTTGCAGTGAGCTGAGATCACACTACTGCACTCCAGCCTGAGTGACAGAGTGAGACTCCATCTCAAAAACAAAACAAAACAAAACAAACAAAAAAAAAACACAATTCATCCAGGAGCCTGGCTAGACTAATGAAGAAGAGAGACAAGAATCAAATCAACACAATAAAAAATGATAAAGGGGATAGCACAACTGACCCCACAGAAATACAAACAACCACAGAGAATACTATAAATACCTTTATGCAAATAAGCTAGAAAATCTAGAAGAAACTGATAAATTCCTGGACACATACACCCTCCCAAGACTGAACCAGAAAGAAGCTGAATACCTGAATAGACCAATAATGAACTACAAAATTGAGGCTGTAATAAATAGCCTACCAACCAAAAGAAGCCCAGGACCAGACAGATTTATGGCTGAATTCTACCAGAGGTACAAAGAGAAGCTGGTACCATTTCTTCTGAAACTATTCCAAACAATTGAAAAGGAAGGACTACTCCCTAACTCATTTTATGAGGCCAGCATTATCCTGATACCAAAACCTGAAAAAGATATAACAAAAAAAGAAAACTACAGGCCAATATCCCTGATGAACATTAATCAAAAAATCCTCAAATAAATAGGTAAACTGAATCCAGCAGCACATCAAAAAGCTTACCCACCAGGATCAAGTCAACTTCATTCACAGAATGCAAAGCTGATTCAACATATTCAAATCAATAGACATAATTCATCACATAAACAGAACTAAAGACAAAAATCACATGATTATCTCAATAGATGCAGAAAAGGCCTTCGATAAAAATCCAACATCGCTTCATGTTAAAAACTCTCCATAAACCAGGCATCGGAGGAACAAACCTCAAAATAATAAGAGCCATTTATGACAAACCCACATCCAATGTCATACTGGACACGCAAAAGCTAGAAGCGTTCCCCTTGAAAACTGACACAAGACAAGGATGCCCCTCTCTCACCACTCTTATTCAACATAATAATGGAAATTCTGGCTGGGGCAATGAGGCAAGAGAAGGAAATAAAGGGTATTCACATAGGAAGAGACGGGGTCAAATTGTCTTTGTTTGCAGACGGCATGATCCTCTATCTAGAAAACCCCCTAGTCTGGGCCCAAAAGCTTAAGCTGATAAGCAACTTCAGCAAAGTCTCAGGATACAAAATGAATGTGCAAAAGTCACAAGCATTCCTTTATGCCAACAACAGACAAGCAGAGAGCCAAATCGTGAATGAACTCCCATTCGCAATTGCTACAAAGAGAATAAAATACTTAGGAACACAGCTAACAAGGGAAGTGAAGGACCTCTTCAAGGAGAACTACAAACCACTGCTCAAGGAAATCAGAGAGGACACAAACAAACATGGAAAAACACTCCATGCTCATGGATAGGAAGAATCAATACTGTGAAAACAGCCATACTGCCCAAAGCAATTTATAGATTCAATGCTATTCCCAGCGAATAGCACTACTATTGACATTCTTCCCAGAATTGGGAAAAACTATTTTAAAATTCATATGGAACCAAAAGAGAGCCCATATAGCCAAAACAATCCTAAGCAAAAAGAACACAGCTAGAGGCATCACATTACCCGACTTCAAACTATACTACAAGGCTCTAGTCACCAAAACAGCATGGTACTGGTACAAAAACAGACACACAGACCAATGAAACAGAATAGAGAACTCAGAAATAAGACCACACATGTACAACCATCTGATCTTTGACAAACCTGACAAAAATAAGCAATGGGGAAAGGATTCTCTATTTAATAAGTAGTGCTGGGAGAACTGGCTGGCCATATGCAGAAAACTGACACTGGATTCCTTCCTTACACCTTATACAAAAATTAACTCAAGATGTTAATAAGACTTAAATGTAAAACCCCAAACTATAAAAACCCTAGAAGAAAACTTAGGCAATACCATTCAGGACATAGGCATGGGCAAAGATTTCTGGATGAAAACAGTAAAAGCAATTGCAACAAAAGCAAAAACTGACAAATGGGATCTAATTAAACTAAAGAGCTTCTGCACAGCAAAAGAAACTATCATCACAGTGAACAGGCAGCCTACAGAATGGGAGAAAACTTTTGCAATTTATCCATCTGACTAAGTTCTAATATCCAGAGTCTACAAGAAACTTAAATAAATTTCAAAAAAAAAAAAAAAACCCACCCCATTAAAAAGTAGGCAAAGGACATGAACAGACATTTCTCAAAAGAAGACATTTATGCAGGCCAACAAGCATGAAAAAAAGCTCAACATCACTGATGATCAGAGAAATGCAAATCAAAACCACAATCAGATACCATCTCAAACCAGTCAGAAAGGCAATTATGATGATGATGATGATGATCATCATCATCATCTTCATCATTATGTATTTTTGAGACAGAGTCTCACTCTGTTGCCTAGGCTGGAGTGCAATGGTATGATCTCGGCTCACTGCAACCTCTATTTCCTGGGTTCTAGTGATTCTCCTGTCTCAGCCTCCCGAGTAGCTAGGACTACAGGCATGCACCACAACGCCCAGCAAATTTTTGTATTTTTAGTAGAGATGAGGTTTCATCATGTTGGCCAGGCTGGTCTCAAACCCTTGACCTCAACTGATTCGCCCACCCCGGTCTCTCAAAGTGCTGGGATTACAGGCGTAAGCCACCACGCCCAGACACGAACGGCAGTTATTAAAAAGTCAAGAAACAACAGATGCTGGCGAGGCTGAGATAGAAACGCTTTTACACTGTTGGTAGGAATGTAAATCAGTTCAACCACTGTGGAAGACAGCGTAGCAATTATTCTCCCAAAGACCTAGAACCAAACATACCATTTTACCTAGCAATCCCATTAATGGGTATATACCCAAAGGAATATAAATCTTTCTAATATAAAGATACATGCATGTGTATGTTTACTGCAGCACCATTCACAATAGCAAAGACGTAGAATCAACCCAAATGCCCATCAATGACAGACAACATAAAGAAAATGTACACACACACCATGGAATACTGTGCAGCCATAAAAAGAACGAGATCATGAAGGGAGCCGGAAGCCATTATCCTCAGCAAACTAATTCAGGAACAGAAAACCAAACACCACATGTTCTCACTTATAAATGGGAGTGAACAATGAGAACACATGGACACAGGAAGAGGAACAACACACACTGGGGCCTGTCTGGGGGTGGGGGTCACGAGAGAGGGACAGCATCATGCAGGCTGGGCTTAATTAACACTTACATAATGGCTTGATACGTGCGGCAAACTACCATGGCACACATTTTCCTATGTAACAAACCTCCATATCCTGCACATGTATTTAAGAACTTAAAATAAAATTAAATTGAAAGAAAAAAAAAAAGAAGGCCAGGCGCAGAGGCTCACATCTGTAATCCTAGCTCTTTGGGAGGCTGAGGCGGGCAGATCACCTGAGGTCAGGAGTTCAAGACCAGCCCAGCCAACATGGGGAAACCCTATCTCTACTAAAAATACAAAAAAAAAGGTTAGCTGCGGTGGCTCACACCTGTAATCCCAGCACTTTGGGAGGCTGAGGCAGTCAGATTAGGGATAAACCCTGTCTCCACTAGACATACAAAAATAAGCTGGGCATGATGGTGCATGCCTGTATTCTCAGCTAGTCGGGAGGCTGAGGCAGGCGAATCACTTGAGCCTGGGAGGTGGAGGCTACAATGAGCCAAGATCACGTCATTGCACTCCAACCTGGACAACTAGAGCAAAACTCCATCTCAAAAAAAAAAAAAAAGGAAAAGAAAAAAGAGGCCGGGCGCAGTGGCTCACACTTGTAATCCCGGCACTTTGGGAGGCCGAGGTGGGCGGATCACGAGGTTAGGAGATCGAGACCATCCTGGCTAATACGGTGAAACCCTATTTCTACTAAAAATACAAAAAATTAGCCGGGCATGGTGGCAGGCGCCTGTAGTCCCAGCTACTCGGGAGGCTGAGGCAGGAGAATGGCATGAACCCAGGAGGCGGAGCTTGCAGTGAGCCGAGATCATGCCACAGCACTCCAGCCTGGGCAACAGAGCGAGACTCCGCCTCAAAAAAAAAAAAAAAAACACTACCTTATAACAACGTAAGTGGATTTTGTTAGAATGTATTACAACTGGCGTTTGCAAAAATACATACGAGAATACGATAATAAGAATACTATGAACAGGATTGGGCGCGGTGGCTCACACCTATAATCATCACTTTGGGAGGCCAAGGCAGGCAGATCACTTGAGGTCAAGAGTTCAAGACCAGCATGGTTAACATGGTGAAATCCTATTTCTACTAAAATATACAAAAATTAGCCTGGCGTACTGGTGCCTGGTGTGGTAGTAGTACCAGCTGCTAGGGAGGCTGAGCCAGGAAAATCACCTGAACCCAGGAGGCGGAGGCTGAAGTGAGCCTAGATTGCACCACCACACTCTAGCCTGAGCAACAGAGTGAGACTCTGTCTCAAAAAAAAAAAAAGGAAAAAGAATACTATGAACAATCGTACAACAACAAATCAGATAACCTAGAAGGAATGAGCAAACTCCTAGAAATACAGAGATTACCAAAACTGACTCAGAAGAAAAAGAAAATCTCAACAGACCTCTAATAAGTAAAGAGATTGAATCATAGTCAAAATTCTCCCAGAACAGATGGCTTCACTGGTCAGTTCTAACAAACACTTAGACAAGAATTAACAACATTCCTTCTCACACTCTTCCAAAAAATAGAGGGAATGCTTCCTAACACACTCTATGAGGTCAGTATTTTCCTGATACCAAAGCAAGACACTACAGACTAATATCCCATATGAATGTAAACACAAAAATCCTCAACAAAATACACACTAGCAAACTGAATCCAAGAACACATTAAAAAAGACCAAATGTGATTTATCCAAGGAATGCAAGGGTGGCTCAACATGTGAAAATCAACTGATATAATATACCACATTAACAGAGTGAAGAAAAAAATTCTGCACAATCAGGGGCCGGGCGCAGTGGTTCATGCCTGTAATCCCAGCACTTTGGGAGGCTGAGGCGGGTGGATCACTTGAGGTCGAGAGTTCGAGATCAGCCTGGCCAACATGGTGAAACCCGGTCTCTACTAAACACAAAAACTTAGCCAGGCATGGTGGCAGGCGCCTGTAATCCCAGCTACCTGGGAGGCTGAGGCAGGAGAATCACATGACCCTGGGAGGTGAAGATTGCAGTGAGCCAAGATCATACCAGTGCACTCCAGCCTGGGTGACAAAGTGAGACTCTGTCTCAAAAAACAAACAAACAAAACAAACCCATACAGTCACCTCAACTGACAGAAAAAGCATTTGACAGAATTCAACATCTTTTTAAGACTGAAACAAACAAAAACCTCAGCAAACTAGGAATAGAAGGAAACTTCCTTAACATGATTAAGAGCATTTGTGAGGCCGGGCGTGGTGGCTCACGCCTGTAATCCCAGCACTTTGGGAGGCCGAGGTGGGCAGATCACGAGGTCAGGAGATCGAGACTATCCTGGCTAACATGGTGAAACCCCGTCTCTACTAAAAATACAAAAAATCAACCGGGCGTGGTGGCGGGCGCCTGTAGTCCCAGCTACTTGGGAGGCTGAGGCAGGAGAATGGTGTGAACCCGGGAGGCGGAGCTTGCAGTGAGCAGAGATCATGCCACTGCACTCCAGCCTGGGTGACAGAGCAAGACTCCATCTCAAAAAAAACCCAGCATTTGTGAAAAGCCCACAGTTAACATCATAGTGGTGTAGAACAAAGCCTTCCCCCAAGATGAGGAGCAAGATAAGGATGCATGCTTTCAACACTGCTATTCATCATTGTACTGGGAGTCAATGGAATTAAAAGACATCCAAATTGGAAAGGAAGAAGTAAAACTATTTCTACTTGCAGAAGACATGATTCTATATAAAGTAAAACCCACAAGATCTACAAAAAACTACAGCTAATAAATGAATTCATTAAAGGTGCAGGGTAAAACATAAAATTCTGTTGTTTTTATACACAAGCAATAAACAATCTGAAAAGGAAATTAAGAAAATTCTATTTACAATAACCTCCAAAAGAAATAATACTCCGGAATAATTTTAACCAAAGAAGTGAAAAACTTATACACTAAAAACTACAAAACATTGCTGAAATAAATTAAAGACCTAAATAAGTGGTAAGATTTCTTGTGCTCATGGATTGAAAAACGTTAACACGCAATACTCTCCAAAGTGATGTACAATGCAATCCCTACCAAAATTTCAACGGCCTTTTCTAGAGAAATGGAAAAGCCAATCCTCAAATTTATACGGAAATGCAAGGGCCCCAGAATATTCACTGAACAGCCAAAATAACAATGAAAAAGAAAGTAGGATTAACACTCCAAAACTTACTATAAAGGAACAGTAATCAAAACAGTGTAGTGCTGGCATAAGAAGAGATGTATTAACCAATGGAATAGAACTGAGAGTTCAGAAATAAACCCAAATATCTATGGTCAATTGATTTTTTACAAGGGTGCTAAGACTTTAAACGGAAAAAGAACAGTTCCTTCAACAAATAGTTCCAGTACTAGGAAAACTGGATTATCACATGCAAAAGAACAAAGTTTAATCCCTTTCTCATACCACATACAAAAATTAACTCAAAAAGGATCAAAAAACCTAAATATAAGAGCTAAAAGCATAGAACTCTTAGAAGCAAAAACAGGAGTATACTGTCCTGACTTCAGATTTGGCGATGGATTCTTAACAGTAAAAGCACAAGCAACAAAAGAACTCAATCAATACAACTTGGTAAAATTAAAAACTTTTATGCACCAAAGGGCACCAAAAAGAAAGTGAGGCCAAGCCCAGAGGCTCAAGCCTATAATCCCAACCCTGTGGGAGGCTGAGGCAGGCAGATCACTTGAGCCCAGGAGTTTGAGACCAACCTGGGCAACATGGTGAAATCTCATCTCCACAAAATAATACAAAACTTAGCTGGGCATGGTGGCGTGCGCCTGTAGTCCCAGCTTCTGGGAAGGCTGAAGTGGGAAGCTAAGTTGAGCCAAGGAGGTCAAGGCTGCCATGAGACGACATCACACTAAGGCAACAGAGTGAGACCTTGTCTCAAAAATAAATAAATAAATAAATAAATAAATAAATAAATAAAAGAAGAAGAAGAAAAAAGAAAAGTGAAAAGACAACCTACAGAATGGGAAAAAATATCTGTAAATCTTAGATCTGATAAGACTTTAGAATCCAGAATATAAAGAGTTTTTATAACTCAACAGCAAAAAGTCAAACAGCTCAATTAAAAAATGGGCAAGGCACATGAATAGGCATTTCTCCAAAGAAGATATACAAATGACCAACATGCACATGAAAAGATGTTCAACATCACTGGTCATTAGGAAATGCAAATAAAAACCACAGAGAGGGCCGGGCGCGGTGGCTCAAATCTGTAATTCCAGCACTTTGGGAGGCCGAGACGGGCGGATCACGAGGTCAGGAAATCCAGACCATCCTGGCTAACATGGTGAAACCCCGTCTCTACTAAAAATTACAAAAAAACTAGCCGGGCAAGATGGTGGGCGCCTGTAGTCCCAGCTACTCAGGAGGCTGAGACAGGAGAACTGCGTAAACCCGGGAGGCGGAGCTTGCAGTGAGCTGAAATCCGGCCACTGCACTCCAGCCCGGGCGACAGCGTGAGACGCCATCTCGAAACAAACAAACAAAAAAAAACCACAGAGAGATACCATTTCACACCCCCTAGGATGGCTTTAATTTAAGAAAATAGGCCAGGCGCAGTGGCTCACGCCTGTAATCCCAGCACTTTGGGAGGCCAAGGCGGGCGGATCACAAGGTCAGGAGCTCGAGACCACGGTAAACCCCGTCTCTACTAAAAATACAAAAAATTAGCCAGACACAGTGGCAGGCGCCTGCAGTCCCAGCTACTGGGGAGGCTGAGGCAGGAGAATGGCGTGAACCCAGGAGGCGGAGCTTGCAGTGAGGTGAGATCGCGCCACCGCACTCCAGCCTGAGTGACAGAGCAAAACTCTGTCTCAGAAAAAAATAAATAAATAAAATAAACAAAAAGAGAAAATACTAGTGTTACTGTGAATACAGATAAATAAGAACCCTCATATATTACTCATGGCAATGTAAAATGATACAGCTGAGTTGCTGTAGAAGAGAGTTTGACAGTGCCTCAAAAATTTAAATACAGAATTACCGTATGACAAGCAATTCCATTTGTAGGTAGTCAGGTACGGTTTGATGATGTTTTGGTCAACAACAGATCACGTATGTGAAAATGGTCCCCTGAGCCGGGCCTGGTGGCTCACGCCTGTAATCCCAGCACTTTGGGAGGCCCAGGTGGGCGGATCACAAGGTCAGAAGATCGAGACCATTCTGGCTAACAAGGTGAAACCCCGTCTCTACTAAAAATACAAAAAATTAGTCGGGCGTGGTGGAGGGCGCCTGTAGTCCCAGCTACTCGGAGGCTGAGACAGGAGAATGGCGTGAAGCCGGGAGGCATAGCTTGCAGTGAGCTGAGATCGCACCACTGCACTCCTGCCTGGGCAACAGAGAAAGACTCTGTCTCAAAAAAGAAAAAGAAAAAAGAAAAGAAAAGAAAATGGTCCCCTGACATTACAATGGAACTGAAAAAATCAGAACACAAAGGACAAAGAGAAGAACCTAAAAGACTCAGAGGACAGTAACAGGTTACACATGAAGAATCAAGAATCAGAATGGCATCAGACTTTTCAACAACAACCATGGAATAAAATGGAGAAAATGGAGAGCAATGCCTTCAAATTTATAACAGAAAATTATATCTAACTTAAAATTCTACAACCAGCCAAAATTAAGTGTGAGGGGAGAATGAAGACTTTTTTTATTTTTATTTTTTTGAGATGGAGTGTCGCACTGTCGCCCAGGCTGGAGTGCAGTGGTGCGATCTCGGCTCACTGCAACCTCCACCTCCTGAGTTCAAGCGATTCTCCTGCCTCAATCTCCCAAGTAGCTGGGATTACAGCCACGAGCCACCACACCCAGCTAATTTTTTGTATTTTTAGTAGAGACAGGGTTTCACCATGTTGGCCAGGCTAGTCTCTAACTCCTGAGCTTGTGATTCGCCTGCCTCAGCCTCCCAAAGTGCCGGGATTACAGGCGTGAGCCACCATGCCTGGTGAAGACCTTTTAAATATTTAAGGTCACAAAAATTTACCTCCTATTACCATCAGTAAGCTACTGAAGGAAGTACTCCACCAAAATGAGTTGCAAAGAAACAAAGACTCAACACAATAAAAGAAAGGCAAAGGAACTCAAGATGACAGAGAAGTGAGGTCTCACAATGACAGATGTACAACACACTAGGTATCCACTAATTCAGATTAGTTTAGAAGGCTCTGAGAGAAAGCAAAGTCTCCAAGAAAATAAAGTTGACAGATGAACTGATGTGTCAAAAATCCTGAGATTCAGGCACCTAAAAGATACACTGGGACCAGGTGTGGTCTCTCACACCCGTAATTCCAGCACTTTGGGAGGCTGAGGCAGGCAGATCACGAGGTCAGGAGATCAAGACCATCCTGGCTAATACGGTGAAACTCCGTCTCTATCAAAAATACAAAAAATTAGCCAGGCGGGGTGGCAGATGCCTGTAGTCCCAGCTACTTCGGACGCTGAGGCAGGAGAATGGCTTGAACTTGGGAGGCAGAGCTTGCAGTGAGCTGAGCTAGCGCCACTGCACTTCAGCCTGGGCAACAGAGCAAGACTCCGTCAAAAAAAAAAAAAAGATACTTTGGAATGAAGTCTCATAAATACGTAGAACAACAACATTCATTCATTCTTAAAACAATATTAAATTGTACAAGGAAGGAAAAATAGTAATATAGTATACTACATGGCTTAACTATGAATAGCACAATATGCAATCATAATAATATAAACAAATTGACATTAAATCTATTATAATATAACCATATTGGGGAACGAGAAGGATGCCTGTGTAGAGTTGAGAGTCTAGAATCTGCTAAATGTCATTTTTCATAATGAGAAGTCAATAAATAACAGCTACAGCAGTATAAGCATGTTACCTAGAGATGAAGGCAAATACCAAAAGAAACTGCTAAAAGAATTTGAAAGCAGCTGCCTCTAGGCAGCAGAGAAAGGAAGGTAAGACAGAGTTGGAGCCACAGGACTACTTTTTTCAGAATAAGCTTTATTGATCTATTTGATACTTTAAACAAAGTTCATGTGCAACTTTGATACTACTTACAATAACTAAAAAAAAATACTTTTGTAAGAAAATGAGTTATCAAGCTATCAATTGACTAAACCCAAAATTCTTCAGGAAATTCGAAAAGAAAATGAGAACACAAGAAAAAAAAACTATGTTGAAAATGAGATTATTAGCATAGCTAGCACCTAAAAAAACAATGCAACAAAGAAACAAAAAGAGGCGGAGAGGCCAGGCTCAGTGGCTCATGCCTGTAATCCCAGCACTTTGGGGAGGCCAAGGTAGGCAGATCACTTGAGTTCAAGGGAGACCAGCCGGAACAATATGGCGAGACCCCAACTCTACCAAAAATACAAAAAAAATAGCCAGGCATTGTGGTGCACGCCTGTGGTTCCAGAAGTGGGAGAATCACTTGATCCTGGGGGGCAAAGGTTGCAGTGAGCCCAGATAGCGCCTACTGCACTCCCTGGGTGACAGTGAGACCCTGTTTCAAGAAAAGGGAGAAAGTGAACTAATGTATACCTTAAATTCATTAAGCAACAGAAATTCACTTCACTCAATAACATACTGAAAAGCACTGTGGTAGAATGAATGTGGAATTTCAGATAGGTACTCAAGTATATACTCAATCAACTACTATATATCCACGAAACAAGAAGAAAATATTTCCTGAGACAAGCTTTTAATAGGCCAGGCGCGGTGGCTTAAGCCTGTAATCCCAGCACTTTGGGAGGCTGAGACGGGCAGATCACGAGGTCAGGAGATCGAGACCATCCTGGCTAACACGGTGAAACCCCGTCTCTACTAAAAAATACAAAAAACTAGCTGGGCGAGGTGGCGGGCGCCTGTAGTCCCAGCTACTCGGGAGGCTGAGGCAGGAGAATGGCGTAAACCCGGGAGGCGGAGCTTGCAGTGAGCTGAGATCCGCCCACTGCACTCCAGCCCGGGCGACAGAGTGAGACTCCGTCTCAAAAAAAAAAAAAAAAAAGCAAATAATTCCACTGACTTTAGGTTCTATCATTGCTGAAAAACAGTCATAATAAACAGTTGTTCAAAGAAATTATCACTACAAACAGAAAAAAAAGAAGTGAGGAAAATCACTCAGCAACCACAACTATGCTTAATTACAGGTGCAAAATTAACAGTATAGAAAGGGTGTAGAAATCACAGTTTAACATTCACATGTAAGAAAAAATATATAAGTTCAATTGAGAGA
This sequence comes from Piliocolobus tephrosceles, assembly GCF_002776525.5. NCBI lineage: Eukaryota > Metazoa > Chordata > Mammalia > Primates > Cercopithecidae > Piliocolobus > Piliocolobus tephrosceles. The sequence continues at coordinate 52,932,326 of NC_045450.1, read as the reverse complement.
ACACAGGATATGTACTTGTATACTTCTATAAAAGAATAAAAAGCCAAAATAATTTATTTTTCTCCTAAGATAACCATTATAGTGGCCTATAACAGGAAACAATTAGGAAAAAACCACATTCAGCTACATTTATATAAGCCTTTGAGTTCATGCCATGCAATATTCTCACCAACTGGCAAGGAAAATGACGTAGCAATTAGGAAGGTAAACTGCAGTTTTGAAAACAATGACCCACAGATAACATTCAGATCTTGTCCTTTTCAAGTTATTTATGAATAAACAATGTAAAATTTTCCAATATATATCCACATTTCCAATTATTATAGTATTTGTATTAATTTTACATAATGGCTGTTACTACGGAGGACAAAATTTAAAACGACCATAAAAAGCTGGATGTGAGGGGAATCCTCCTGACCTTAAGTGATTACAAAGTGCTGGGATTACAGGTATGAGCCACATTGCTGGCCTAATTGTACGATTTATATGGAAAAGCAAAGTATTTAGAATAGCCAGAACAACATGAACAAAAAGAAAAACGCAGTTGGAAGAATCATACTATCTGGTTTCGATAGTAACTGTAAAGGTACGGTAATCGTGATAGTGTGGCATCAGTAAAGGACAGACACATAGCTCAAGGGAACAGAACAGAGTCCAAAAATACACTCACATATATATGGTCTACTGATTTTTTACAAAGGTACAAAAGCAGTGCAGTAGAAAAAGGACAGCCTTTCAACAAAGGAGATGGAAAAATTATATGTAAAAACAATGAACTTGGGGATCCATGCCTCACACTATACACAAAAATTAACTCAAAATAGATCAACTTAAATGTAAAACCTAAAACTAGGCCAGGCACGGTGGCTCACACCTATAATCCCAGCACTTTGGGAGGCCAAGGCAAACGGATCACCTGAGGTCAGGAGTTCAAGACCAGCCTGGCCAAAATGGCGAAACCCTGTCTCTACTAAAAATACAAAAATTAGCCAGGCGTAGTGGTGCGTGCCTGTAATCCCAGCTACTGAGGAGGCTGAGGCAGGAGAATCACTTGAACCCAATGGGGCGGAGACTGCAGTGAGCCAAGATTACACCACTGCACTCCAGCCTGGGCAACAGAGCAAGACTCCATCTCACAAAAAAAGAAAAAAAAAACTGACACTTCCAAAAGAAAACCTAGCCGCCAAGGACAGTGGCTCACTCCTGTAATCCCAACACTTTGAAGGCCAAGGAGGAAGGATCGCTTGAGCCCTGGAGTTCGAGACAAGCCTGGCCAATACATGAAGCCACATCTCTACAAAAAATTTAAAAATTGGCGGGACATGGTGGCGCACACCTGTGGTTCCAGCTATTACAGAGGCTCATGTAGGAGAAATAGCTTGAGTCCAGGAGGTTGACGCTACAGCGAGTCATAATCACACCACTGCACTCCATTCTGGGCAATACCAGCAAGACCCTGTCTCAAAAAAATACAGGAAAACCCAGGAGAAAATCTTTGAAAGCATGGGTTAGGCAAAGATTTCTCAGCTGTAACACCAAGAGTGCAATCCATAAAAGAACAAATTGGTAAGGCAAACTTCATCAAAATGTAAAACTTCTACAAAAGATCCTATTAATAGAATTAAAAAATAAGCCACAGATTGAGAGAAACTCTTTGCAAAGCATATATTTGATAAAGGACTTGTTTCATACATATAAACACACACATGCGCACACACATGCACACCCACACTCTCAAAATTCAACAAGAAAACAACCCAATCTAAAAAGGGGCAAAGACTTAGATACTAGACCAAAAATAATATACAAATGGCAAAAATCACATAAAACAATGGTCAACATTACTAGTCATGAAAAGAATATAATTAAAACCACAATGAGATATCACTACACACCCATCAGAATGATTAAAAAAAAAAAAAAAAGGTGATAATACCAAATGCTGCCCAAGATACAGAGAAACTGGGTAAGTCATACACCTGCTGGTGGGAATGAAAACACTTGGCAGTTTTTTTTTTTTTTTTTTTTTTTTTTGAAACAGAGCCTTGCTCTGTTGCCCAGGCTGGAGTGCAGTGGCACAATCTTGGCACATTGCAACCTCCGCCCCCTGGGTTCAAGCGATTTCTCATGCCTCAGCCTTCCAAGCAGCTGGGACTAAAGCCATGCATCATCATGCCTGGCTAATTTTTGTATTTTTAGTAGAGATGGTGTTTTGTCGTGTTGCCCAGGCTGGTCTCGAACTCCTGGCCTCAAGTGATCTGCCTACCTCAGCCTCCCAAAGTGCTGGGATTACAGGTGTGAGCCACCACACGCAGCCAAAATTTGGCAGTTTCTTATAAAATTAAATTCATAGATTGGAGGTCAGGAGGCATTTGTACTTCTGGGTATTTGTACCAGGAAAAAAATAACACATATTCACATACAAATCTGTACACAAATGTTCATAGCAATTTTCATAACAGCCAAAAACTGGAAACAACCCAAATGTCCTTCAATGGGTAAACAATTAAACTGTAGTACATCCATATCATGGAATACTACTCAGCAATAAAACGGAACAAACTATTAATACACTCGACAACTTGGAAGGATTTCCAGGCAATGAGTGAAGAAAAAGCCAACCTCAAACGGTCACATAGGGCCTGGCACAGTGGCTCATAACTGTAATCCCAGCATTTCGGGAGGCTGAGTCAGGAGGAGAGCTTGAACCCAGGAGTTCGAGGCTGCAGTGAGCCATAATCATGCCACTGTACTTCAGCCTTGGCAACCTAGTGAGACCCTGTCCTCCTAAACTCCCCCAAAAAAGTCGCATAGTATATGACTCAATTTATGTAGCTAACATTTTCTTGAAATAATACTTTGGAGATGTAGAATAGATTAGTGGTTGCCAGGAATTTGAGACTGGGTTGGGGAGGAGGGAGGGAAATGGATGTGCTTATAAACAAGTTAGTGAGATGAAACAGTTCTGTATTTTTTAAAATTATTTTTTATTTTGAGACAGAGTCTCACTCTGTCACCCGGGCTGGAGTGAAATGGCCCAATCTTGGCTCGCTGCAACCCTCGTCTCCCAGGTTCAAGTGATTCTCCTGTCTCAGCCTTGCCAGTAGCTGAGATTACAGGCGCCCACCACCACATCCAGCTAATTTTTGTATTTTTAGTACAGACAGGGTTTCACTATGTTGGCCAGGCTGGTCGCAAACTCCTGACCTCAGGTGATCCACCCGCCTCAGCCTCCCAAAGTGCTGGGATTACAGACATGAGCCACCACACCCAGCCCAGTTCTGTATCTTGATCATGGTAGTAGTTACATTAATCTACATGTGATAAAACTGCAGAGAACTACACACATAAATATACACAAATCAGTGCATGTAAAATTGGTCACATCTGAGTTAGTTCAGTGGACTGTACCAATGTCATTTTCCTGGTCTCAATATTGTACTACAGTGATGTAAGATGTTATTGTTGGGAGAAACTGAGTAAAGGGTACCCAGAACCTCTTTATATTTTATTTACAACTTCCTGTGGATCTATTATTTTGAAATAAAAGGTTTTTTTTAAATGGGTAAAAAAGTTTAAACAGACACTTAACCAAAAAAGATAAACAGACAGCAAATAAGCACATAAAAAGATGTTCAAGAGCATTAGTTATTGGGGAATATAAACTAAACCTACAAAAGATACCACTACACACCTGTTAGAATGGCCAAAATTAAAAAGACTATCTAAACGTAATGTTGGTTAGGATGTCAAAATATGTATTTCCACCGCTAGTGGGAATTTAAAATGATATAACCACTTTGGAAAGCAGTTTGGCAGTTTCTTTAAAAATTAAATGTGGGCCGGGCGCTTGGCTCACGCCTGCAATCCCAGCACTTTGGGAGGCTGAGGCGGGCGGATCATGAGGTCAGGAGATCAAGACCATCCTGGCTAACATGGTGAAACCCCATCTTTACTAAAAACACAAAAAATTAGCCGGACATGGTGGCGGGCGCCTGTAGTCCCAGCTACTCAGGAGGGTGAGGCAGGAGAATGGCGTGAACCTAGGGGGCGGAGCTTGCAGTGAGCCAAGATCACGCCACTGCATGCACTCCAGCCTGGGCAACAGAGCTAGACTCCATCTCAAAAAAAAAAAAAAA